>NW_026598384.1:0-30812 GCF_029784155.1 Uranotaenia lowii | reverse complement strand
TGATTTCGTGCAATGTTTTGCAGTCGCAGTTATCCGTACAAAGGTTGACTGACAATAGCTTAGCGTGTAAAACTCCGACAGATTTTACACTGATTTGACAGGTCGCACGAATGTACAAGTTCGCACAAATGACGCAGTCAAGAGTGCGCAGTCCAATTTAGTGCGCTGCGATTAATATGTAATTCCAAACAAATAAGCCGAACAATAAAATAAATTTTTAGCATCAATTGTTTTTAATTATTCTTATCGAACGTGACATTTCCTGTTTTTATAAGACCCTCTTATGAAAAGCCACAACCTCTCATTGAAGCAGGTGTTCATCTGCAGAGTTTATTCGCGTCATAAGATAATCTTATGAATTTCATTGATTTTTCTTATGGCGCCACTTCATAAGAGAATCTTATGGCATGTATAATAGTATTTTTCTGAGTGATGTCAAAATAAAATTATTACGTAAACAAAAAATTTTGTTACGTAATTTTTGGACGCCTTTGAAATTTTTTGATGATTCGCGACGACGTCGTTTCGAAACCATAACAAGACGCCTTCCAGGGTTGAAGTGCAAGTCCATTCATGTTTTTAGAAGCAAAACAAAATGAAATTCTGGTCCCAAACGCTCCAAAAGGCTTGAAATTTGTAAATTTCGTGAATTTTTACATTGTAATTGTTAGTGTTTACAATACAAGAACTAAAGATTGAATGTTGAATCTAGAAAGTCATTCATTATGTTCCAAATTATTTAGGACTTGGTTTTGAAATAACTGCAAAGTAACGGGACATAACATGGACATCGACAAAATCCAGATAGCCTGGGAACCGGACGATGGCAACGAAGAGTTAATTGAACAGGACGTCGACATGGCACCGATGGCAGTTGCTTCCGGTTTATCGGAATACCCGTTGGTGAACCGCACCGTTGGCGATGAGAACGGAGCGATCCGGTGTTTGTTCTTTGTTTGCAAGCGACTGTTTTGCGGACAAAAAGTAGACCAGAACTGCGAGTGGTTGGTGCAGGCCCACAGTATCGAAGCCTTCCGGGAGTATCTGTGGGAGCTAATTCGACCACATATAAAACGGCCGGTCAAATTTGATGAGCCCGAGGTACGCCGTTACGTCGCTGTTAGCTGGGATGAACCGGCGCATCCAACGATTCAAGATGCCGGTCGCTACGTTTTGTTTTCTCTGAAGGAACAACGAAGGGTGAGGGAAATGTTCTTTTTTGTGATTTGAGAAAATTTAATGTTATTTTGGATTTTTTTTTCCTTTTTCAGAACTTTTCCTGGGATTCTCTAACCCCCAGAAAACTGATAACGTGGAATTCGGGTACGATTTTACTGAGCATACAAGTGTACTCGAATGCAGTAACTTGCCGACAAGCCTATGAATCGGTTATGCACACATTGCTAGCCAGCCCTCGGCCAGCCAAAAAAGCGGAACCTCCAAAAAAGGTGTCCAAAGTGTTACCTGAGGACGCCGATGGCTACAACTTCCGGGACGAGGTTCGGGCCCTGAGGGAAACCTTCATGCAAATGCGGGATCTGATGCACATACTGGACAATCGAATCTCGCTCTTGGAGGAAAAGTGCGACCAGCTGGTCCAAAAGGAACCGTACATCCAGCTGCAGCAGGGAGCCATCCCGGTCCAGGTGGTCGACGTTAAGGATCTGGGTTTCCTAGATCCGCTGTTGCAGCCGAACGTTGAAATTAAACAGGAAGATGATCCTGAACAATATGACTAGAAGGATGGAAGTACAAGTAAGATTTTTTTTATTGAAGTAGTTGAGAAATCCTTCTCTTTCCTTACGATTTATGGACAGATTTATGATGATTCCAACTAAAATTAAACTTTTGATTTATTTTTGACTTCATCATCACAACATTTTACAACATAATATTTAGCATAGTTTGTGTGAAATCTGTTATAAAATTTTAAACACTAATTCCGAACCAAAGGACACTCTTCAACATTCACAACAGATCGGAAGTAAACGCTAGACAGCCTGGTGGATTCGGTACAAACACTTCCCCCGCCTCGCAACTTCTGGTGCTCCTGTCGGTTGATGTCTCCCACACAGATCCAGAAACTCGAATCTCCCGGTCCAGTAACGGCCCACTTGGAGTGGTCCTTCAGGGTCGTGAATTCGGCATCACCCACCTTTACACTTTTTACGTTCAGAACAGCCAACTCCGGGATGTTACAATTGGACGGTAGATTTCCGGTTCCATGTTGCCACGATTCCACGAACAGCGCCACCTGCAGTGTTGGAGCTATGAAATCGGCGTACAGTTCCTTCCTGAAGTTGCGATCTTTAGCAAACGATCGGAAAACGACGCCATTTCTCGAGATCAGTTTGGCATGGCTCCAGTGGGGAGCTTCGGTACTATTTTTCATACTGATTGCCTCGACCAGATCTGGAAATTGGGCCTTCAAACCATTTGGCACCCCAGACGAGTACACGTGCGGCTCGTTTTTGTTCAGCTGCATACCGATGGGATTCATCTCACTCGCATTGAAAGTTATGCACAGGAAACTTTGACCGTACATGCGACCGGTGTGTGGATACTGATAGGCTTCTCCAAGTGCCGGTGGGTATTTTGGAACCGAATGGACCAACCAAAATCCAGTTATACCATCTGTGGCCACAACGCCTTTAGTATGGCCTCGATAACCATCGGTTTTACCCGTGGGAGGTTCATCGTTGTAAAGTACCGAGAGAAGTTGCTTACCGGCATCCTTGAGGATCGGTTCCAGCGTTCTTCCAGGAACACTTTTAGGTTGATTCACATTATGCTTGGATCGCTTCCATTCTGGGTTGTCCGCGTTGTCCGAAGTGATGAAACTGTAGTACAGACCGGACTCCGGATCGTGGGAATTGGTTTCCGGTAGCTTGTACAGATAGTACCTGAAGACAATGAAGAATGTGTGATGAAGATCGTACTAAATAGGATCCAATAATCGAAACTTACCAATCAACAAGTTTATTGTTCTCATCTCTGCATCCAATTTCGGCTTTAGTGGTGCTGATTAGCAGTCCATAAATTGCAAAAATCGATAAGAAGCGAAGCATCATTTAGATATGACGCTTGTGTCAATTAAGCACTGCAGAGAAATGTTGGAAAGATCACGTAGGTACCTACCTCACGTACTGATCCTCATTATTCCTTAGAAATGATCGGCTTGAGTTTGTGTTGGTTAATAAGTGCGCCCTTTGTCGTCGAAACGATGCTGATCTGGTTCTAAGAAAGCAGATGTGGATATTGAGAGTATAATTATCAAGTATGAGAGTAATACACGCGGCATGGCATGGGTATAAGAAAACGCGCGCTGCGGATTGATTGCATGCAATTTCAAACATTAGAGTAGTTCAGCAATTTTTCGATGTGCGCATCTTTTTTAAGGAAATATATTTTACAATTTTAATAACCTTAGTTTAATTGATTATTTTCATATCAACTTTAAATTACACAAGGAAACATCATTTTTGGTGCCTAAGTTTCAATAACTGATTTTGGAGAATTTTGGCATGCTAAACTCCAATCTTTTTTTTTTTTTTTTTATTTGAGACACTTTACCAATCTTTTTTGATATTTTCTCTATCACCTTTAAATTGAGGCACTTAGGATCAGAGGGGTGCAAGTGATTTTTTATCAAAACTGAGATAAACTGTTTTTTGGATAGTTAAAGTATAGATTAACATTCTGTAGAAGACACAGGTCAAAAGAAAAATTATTTCGATATTTTTGAGCTATTTATAAAAAAAACGTGTCAATGAAAATTCTGTTTCGTTTGGTGTCAGAAGGGTGCAAGTGCACTTGCACCCTTCTGACACCAAAGGATTATACTTTTAGGCTAATTTCATTAGAACGTATACATTTTTGTCAGTTGAAAACAACATCATCTAGCTCCTACTAGGATTTTCTACTGGTTCTGACCAGGATAATCCAAAGTCCTCAGATAGAGAAGTGATGAAAATAGATTCAGGTGAAACTTCGTCGGCATGAAAATCTCATTGTTATGTATACAAAAAATTCTAAAATATTTTTTTTTTATGGTAAATTTAGCCAATGCTAATAGGGATAAAAGGCAAACACAAAACGCACTTAACAATAAATTTTTGGCAAATATATCTAAGAAAGATCTCTCGGATGAAAGCTCATGGGATTCAGAGTTTTCGACAGGCTCTGATCATGATGTCACATACTATCCCACGGAACAAAATGAAACTTCGAAAAGTTCAGATGGGTCGTTGCGACAGGTAGTTTATAAAAAATTACATTAAGTCTTTTAAGGGATATTTACATAACTGTTTAGGAAAGAGGCCTGGTATAATTAGACCAAAAAAAGAAAAATTAAACATCCACGGTTCTTCTGGAGAATCAGAATTTGCTGCTGCTGCAGTTATTTGCGAGAATGAGTCCATTCCTGGAGAGTCAACTGGCCATTCATCAAGACCCCAAAAACGCCAACGAAATCAGGCAGTCTGGAAACTCATCTTGCGAAAAAAAGCCACGAAACCAAGGGGAAGCGTACGTTGGTTCTACCGGAAAAAGCGACCAGCTAAACAGTTAATTTCAATGAATGAACACATATGCAGGTATTTTTGTGTATCCATTAAGGAAAAAGAGAGATTGAAAGTTTTCAACAAATTCTGCGAATTAGGATAGTGAAACTTGCAAACCTCGTTCATTATAAGTTGCATAGAAATTTGAAGCCCGAAAACGCAGAAAATTAAATGTGTGAACAAAAACAAAACATCTTCGTACTGAAAATACTCGTTACATTCAGGTTCCAAAAGGATGCTATCATATTGTTTGGAGTCAGAGGGGTGCAAGTGTCATTCTTGGGATCAGAAGGGTGCAAGTCAAAAATATCAATAAAAGTAGTTCGCCGTTTTAACATAAATATCGCAAAAACTTTGGTTTTTCTTTCAGAATCGTTCATTTTAGACCTCATGAGACACACTCCATCGAAAATTTAGTAGAAAAATTGATTCGATAATTTTGATTTAGAAAAAAAACTTTGAGGCCCGTTTTCTCGAAATCATCATTTCGGCACTTGCACCCCTCTGATCCTAAGCGCCTCAATTAGTTTTGATGATATGTTGTCTAGAAGTTTTCAAATGAATCAATTTTGAGTTAAATCAATGATTTATAACGAACGAATAAACCAACTTTTTCAAGATTTTGAATCAACCAACTTCTTCACCGTACAAGGTGAAATCTGTCAGGGTTAGATTTTAATCCGGTGAAAGGGCTGCTATCTGAGAGGTCATCGAATTGGTCCAATAGACTGAGTCGATTTGGGGTCATTTTTGAATTTCTCAAAAAAAAATTCGTTTTGGTTCAAAATTCATCCATGAATTTTTGCAGAATTTTCAAGTTACGTTTACATGAGTAAATTTGAACTTTTAGGTTTGTATGGGAAAATTTAATATGTTGTACTGAAACATCAACATTATTTTTGTCTGTTCTGGGGAACCAAGCTGATGGTTTTTGTGCCAATTTATAAATTCTGTAAAGGAAATTTTCCGCTGAACAACTTTGTCGAAGACCGTAACTTGGTATCTTAAAGGGTGTCCACTATGAAATTGCCACACTATGAAATTGCTCTAACTTTTTAAACATTGGGTAGAATTTAATGAAAATTCGGGTAGCTTTAGTTCATAGTGCATTATTTACATACTGCAAGTTTTAAAGTCCTGCACGCTAGAAATTATTAAACCATTTACGATTCAAAAATAACCATTTTTGACCTTTTCCCGGGAAATGCCATTTTATGAGTTCTCCATGAGAACTCATAAAATGACTTTTCGGGGAGAAGTTCGAATATGGTTATTTTTCAACCGAATGAAATTTCTTCGGAGAAGTTGAAAAATGGTTATTTTTCAACCTCAGCGCTATGTGGAATTAAAGCATCATATAGGGTTATTTTTTCTTGTGTTTAGTGTTTGGGATTTTCAAATGAAAAGAAAAGAGATTTTAGAAGTATTGAAGAAATTGCTTCTTATTTTAATTAAAATAAATTTTTGGAGGTTGGGCTGATGGGGAAATTGCACATAGTTTGGTGATTTTAATCTGTGATTTTCCTTTAAAGCTGCCGCCACACCTACAGGAAAATTTTAAGTTTCGCGTTGATGGTTTTCGACAATTTTTTCGGGAACATCTTTAATCCGATCTGACTGCAGCTTCTTTTACCATCTGAGACTGTCCAGTTGACTTGGCCTGAACCATTTCTTAGCTCTGCTAGCACCGTGTTTAGCTCAATTGCTGGCTTTTCTGCCTCCTCACCGGTTCCCACTAACAGCATCCTCGATGAAAACTAGCCCCTCACAGCTTTCCGGATATGTCCGAGGCAGATTTTCGACTGCTTTGATCAGCAAAAACTCACCATAAAAATCAGGCACTTCCCAACCCGGAACGCGTCAGAAGAAACAGCCGCGATACTATGAACCATTTGTCTTGAATATTATCGCCTATGTGCGAGATTCCGATGAAATGTGAAGGCAAGTTTGAATGTGCTAAAAGTGAATTGAAGATTTTAAATTACAACTCAAAATTTAAATTTATTTACCAACCTTTTCCCAAATGATAAACCGGATTTTCTACTCGACCGTGTTTGGGTGTAGCTTCTTCATCCGGGTCTTCTCCGCCATCATTCGGGTTTTCATTATGTACGAATGAAAAGATGCCACATCCGGATGAATATTCTCGATACTCTTTAGTCAGAACCACTACCGGGAGCGTCATTCTAGGCTTCTTCATTACAATATTTGTGACTTCGACGATGAACCGGCAGATCTTTTCCCGTATTTATCGCGAACTGGAAGCGGAGCTCTCACTTGGCGCACTGAAATTAATTATATTTTTGTTAGTCATCACGTTTAAAATAAATTAAGGATTTTTTACATTACCTTTTAGAAACTCCTTCATGCCTATTCGATTTTCAAAGACAGATATACTCGAAAACATATATTAATTTAAAAAAAAAATAAATTAATTAAAGAACGCGTTCGGCTGCACCAGCAAATACTTTCAAAATGGCGATTAAACATCAAGTTTTTCAACCATTTTCTGGTTATCACTCGAGAACTACTAATATGGTTGAATTTGAAACTAGAAAAATTATTGAAAAATAACCATATTGGCAGTTTTCAAACGAAGGCTTAAAAATGGTTATTTTTGAAGCATAAATGGTTAAATGGAAATGAGCGTGTGTGAGCCTGTGATCAAAACTCGCGAAAATGGAGTCGACAGAACAGCTGTGGGTGGTAAAATCTTGCGCATTCATCACAAGAACAAGGATCTCTCGCATCGTTCCATCGTTAAAACGTTAGTAATCGCGAATTCCACGGTGTCTCGAATGATTAAGCGGTTCGAGAAACGATTGACCACCTATCGGAAGCCCAGAAGTGAAGGAAAAAGTATGGAAAATCCCGACTCAAGTTCAATCTATTAAACCATGGTTTAAGGCTAACCTTTGGGATAATCGAGTGGAACCACCGACCCTGCTCATCCTCGTCCCATTTGCGCTGCCAGTTGACAAGAGAGTTTCTTCGAGCCAAATAGTAAAATTCGCTGAAGACGATTTCACGTTGATACGTGTCGCCTTCCATCGCTCCCACCTTTGCCAGAGAGTCTGCCTTCTCATTGCCCACTATCGAGCAATGAGAGGGAACCCAAACAAAGGTGATGGTAAAGCGACGTTTTGATAAAGCACTCAAATTATTTCGTATCTTCTCGAGGAAGTACGGCGAGTGCTTTCCCGGTTTTATCGAATGGATTGCTTCAACAGAGCTCAGACTATCCGTTACAATATAGTAGTGTCCACCTGGCCGTGATGCGATACAGTCCAAAGCCCAGTGAATAGCTGCTAACTCCGCTACATATACAGAGCATGGTGGCTGAAGACTGTGTGAGGCGCTAGATATTTCGTTGAACACTCCAAATCCTGTTGTTTCCTCTATAAGAGATCCATCGGTAAAGTACATTTTATCAGCATCGACGTGTCTATATTTAGCTTCGAAAATTCTTGGAATCAGAAGAGGACGATGCGAGACCGGGATTCCACGAATTTCCTGCTGCATAGACAAATCAAACTGGACAGAAGAATGATCGTAGTCTGGGCTACAAACACGAGTTGGAGAATACGAAGAAGGGTTTACCTGCATTGACATGAGGACATGGTATATAGACATAAATCTAGTATGAAGATTTTGCTCAAGTAACCTTTCAAAATTCACAATCACCAATGGGTTCATGACCTCACACCTGATGAGGAACCGGAGTGATAGTAAATTGAATCGATCTTTAAGAGGAAGTATTCCTGCCAAAACTTCGAGACTCATGTTATGAGTTGAGGGCATACAGCCCAGAGCGATGCGGAGGCAGCGGTATTGGATTCGCTCGAGTTTGATGAGGTGAGATTTGGCAGCTGACTGGAAGCAGAAGCTACCATATTCCATCACTGAGAGGATGGTTGTTCGATACAATTTTAAAAGATCTTCTGGATGGGCTCCCCACCAGGTGCCAGTGATTGATCGAAGAAAATTGATTCTTTGTTGGCATTTTCCTTTCAGATACTCAATATGGGCTCTCCAAGTACATTTGGAATCAAACCAAACCTCAAGATACTTAAAACACCTCGATTGAGTGATCGTTCTGCCTAGGAGTTGAAGCTTAGGTTGAGCAGGTCTATGTTTTTTAGAGAAAACGACCATCTCCGTTAACCATAACCATGTTTAATAATCCTAAAAGTTCAAATCTACTCATGTAAACGTTACCTAAATATTCTGCAAATAAAATCATTGATAAGTATTGAACCAGAACAAAACTTTATAGATCCCAGGGTTTTAGAAATTCAAAAATGACCTCAAATCGATTCAGTTTACTGGTCAAACCAAAGCTATTAGGAAGACATAAAACTGTTACTATGGAAATTCGTTGAGCTGAGCCATAGATTGTCATTGAGCCGGAGCCATGATAAGTCGCTGGGCCTAGCCGGAAATCGTCGAACTTGTACCTTAGAAAATTGGTGAGCCAAAGTTATAAAGGAGGTCATCGAATCAGCAACTAAATGGGAGGTCGTTGAGCCACAGAAAGGTTATCGTCGAGTAAGCTAGAAGGAAGGTCGTCGAGTAAAATCAAAAGGTCACAAGTTCAATGCGACAAGTATGGTTTGATAGGTGTAGTCAAGAAGGAGTAACTACAGGTTCAGAAGGAGTCATCATCAAGTTTCATTTGAGAAAATTCAATACATTTCCTGTTTTTCGTCAAAACTAGGGATTGGATCGATTCGCAATCTGTCAACGCATTGCGACAGTCCAGGGATAAATAATCTCAAAGGATTCCCAAAAAAAAAAAGAAATTGTATAGACTGAATTGTACTCCAACAGGGTCCATATCTGTGAACTCTTCACACTCTTTCACTATTGAGATACCTTCAATTTCAATACCCAGCTCCTTCTTTCTGTCGAAGCCATTACACCCGGAAATGTAAACAATCTGGTCTCCACATTGGTTCACAACTCCCGATAATAGAAAACTCAAAACTTAACACTTATACCACTTTGTATATTTTACAACTTAATAGTTTAATAAGTACAGCTTATACAGATACCTACTCATATGATTCGATCATACACATGCGCGCAAGACACATATTCACAATTCATCTCTTCCTCAATCGTTTTTCCGCTTGGCAATAAAACGATCCAACAGGCCATGCATAATGCTACCCGGTATCCTTTGGTTCCGGTTGATCAGATCCTCGATGGCGTAGGCGACCTTCTCCTGCAGTTGTTCTGGGGTCAGGGAGGGGTCGTATGGTATCGGTTTCCCCAAGTGGGACCGAAATTTGACCGGAAACCCACCGTAAACCGGTCGCACCGGGAAGCGTACCGCGTTGTACAACCGTACAAACAGGCCCTTGGCAAAGCCGAACGAACGGAAACCCTCCCGCAGGTTCTCGGTGAACATTGGAATGATGGGCTGTTTGGGAAAATAAATTATTTATGCTACCTCAACTCAGTTTTAAAAAAAATATGGGGACAACTTACGGCTCTCGATTCGATCGCAACTTTTGCAAAGCCGACCCGATTTCTCCAGAGCAGTTCGTAGTTGCTATCGCCGAACTGGGCCTCGTAAACGCCACCCGGGGAAATCGATAGCAGGTTGCCCTCTTTTAGTACGCTGGAACAGGATTGTACCGTGCCGGGGCTGATTTTCATGACCCGAGCCAGAAAACTCCAGCCGGGTAGCTTTTCCAGGAAGCGATCTCCCACGGTGTAGACCAGACGGGATCGTTTCAGGTATACTCGGGCCACCAGATAGTACATATCGATCGGAATCGCCCCGTGATAGTAGATGATAAGGGCCGGACCTTCCACCGGGAGATTCTCAAGGCCGCATACTTCGTACCCTGTCAATAGAATATTGTTACACTTTAGTTAACAGATGTCTATTGAAGTTATTTTCCAACCTACCTACATGGTTTTAACGATTTAATGTGCAATGTATTTCATTCTTCATCATTTTGCGTGATTAGACAAACATTGAATTTAAGAATTGAATAATTTATTTGAACTAAAGTTTTGAAGTAAGTATTATTCGTAGGTGCCTATTTCGAAAAACTGGAAGCTCACTTCGCTTTTTCTTTGCCCGTCATACTCTAATTAATCATCAGAAAATCCTCACAAAATGAATATTGGCTATAATACAACTGTTTAAATAATTAAGGATCCATTTTTCTTTCTTCAAAGGAAATGATTACAGAAAACGGGACAAAAGAGTAATACGAACCGAGCTAAGTAAAACAAATCATAAAAAACACTGTAGCCGGCACTGGCTTGGCTCAGAATCAGAATTCAGTACGCATCAGTAGCCGAATAAAGAAAAAAAAACGAAAAATTAAAAACAATAATTAGGCTTACCATGAAAGATCCACCCGTGCGAGTCCCAAACGAGGGCCACCAGGGTGCGGGCGACGTCCCAAAAGTCGAAATCGCCATCGTTGTAGACTTGCAGTATAAAGCGACTGCGCCAAACGAAACAAAAATTTGCCAGTATCAGACACACCGGTACTAATCGTTCGGCTTAATAAATAATTCCCCCTACTTTGCTAAAGGCGATCTTCACCCCACGGCGAAATACTAACCTGTGCAGTTTGTATACGTACAAAAACGATATGGAAAGGTAAATGAGTAACACGAAGAGCGACGGGAGCAAAAAGGTCAACATAAGTGGGGTCAGCAGCCGGTACAGCCATATGGAGTAATTCAAATCGATGTACTGGTCTGGAAAACAGAGAAGGAAATTAATTGTCACCGCTGACTGTAAACAATGGATGACCCGAAGGACCTCCGGTGAACTCTACTCACCTATGTAGCTGAAAATCGTCGAGTACTTGATGGTTTCATTGTTGAGGGTTATCAGTTCCTCCGGCACAGTTCCCATGGTCGCGCAATGTGTCGCGTGATGTACTGATTTTGCGGATTTGCTGTGAGCAGCACTACTATCTCGCAGTGCTCGCTACTATCTCTCCTTAGCCTTGCGGTTCAGTTCGGTTAGGTGAAATTTTTCAGGAGAGGTTCCAATGTTTAATACATTCCCCTATGGTTCCCCCCTTTCGTCCAGGTGATGCTTCTAGTTGCAGACTGATAAAATTATCATTTCAAGTACCTATACTATTTCTTTTGTGACGTAAGCGCTGTCTTGTCAGAGTTCTGTCGATATGGAATCGATACATTCCACAGACAAAACGCCTCAGATGTATGCCATCGTTCCCTTCGCGTAATCCATTGTGCCAGTTTGTTGTTGTTGTTGTATGTTGAGGAGAGCTCCACTGCAGATCGTTGATTGATGTGATGCGCTGTACGCCTCAACAAAGCACCACATCGGAAGGTACCCACAACAAGAATGTATTGCACTTTCTCTTGTTGATTGTGGCGCCCTTGTTTGCAAATTTTGGATTGAGAAAAGATTCGCGTAGTCTGGCTAGCTTGTCGATTCTTCAAACATGACCTCGAATTCGGGCAAACACGAAATTGACGCTTTTGATTGGACGACAACAACAGTCAAGCCTCAACACATCAGCTGCAGAACACAAAAAAAACACAACTCGCTAGAGGCAAACAACAAGACGTCGTCTTTCCAATGATTTTCTTTTTCAAAACAACAATCTCAACTCAACACAGAAGGTCTGCTGAAGGCCCTCTATCCGCTCTTTCGAAGCTGCGCTGCTGCCATCTGGGGTAGTACGATGTAGCGTGAGCAACATTCTGGGTGAACGATAAATTATAGACAACTTTACATTGTTCGAGTTAAGTTTTCATAAATCCAAATGATTTTGAAAAAAAAACACTCCTTTGAAAAATTGGAGTTTGTTTTAAAGTAAATTTAAATAAATTAGCCTGGTAGGAGAGTCAATTCTATCTGATAATTCCATTTTAAAAAAGTCAGTCGGTCAGAGAAAACTAACATGGGGCCGTTCAGATACCACCTGGACAACTTAGGGGGGAAGAGGGGGTATGAAAATGTCCACGGAGAGGGGGGTAGAGGTTTGAGTAGTGTCCACGTGGACATACTTACTTTCAAAACATTTTCTTAAGGTGAATAAATATTAAGATGTTTTAATCAAAATCTTAAAATTGCAAAGCTTTCCAGTTTAAGTTTAAGCAACTAGTAGCCACTTGAAAGCAAGTTATAAATATGATAATTTTGAAATTAATAATAATTATAATTATAACAAATTAGATTAAAAAAAACAATTTCAAATCTGTCCACGTGGATATACGGGGAGGGAGGCAGGGGTTTGCCAAATGTCCACGGAGGGGGAGGAGGGGGTCAAACATCTCATTTTTCTGTCCATGTGGTATCTGAACGGCCCCTATGTGAATCAATCTTTTCGTCCATTTTCTGAACATTTAATTTTTGCCAATAATCAATATTTTTTATCATATCTTCATATTAAACTTTATGCGATTCTCGTTGGTCTATATAAAAGAACGATTTTCTCGTTGTTACTTTAAACTATAACTATTGGATTTGGTTTAGTTGTTTCATTTTATAAATACGTTATTTAAAAATTTAAATAGTTTCAGCCTAAGACAGTATAAAATGTTAAGTTTTAATTTAAAATTTTCTACGGCTAGTGGTTGTATAAATATAATTTTCAATAAAGTTTTCCAAAAAAAAAAATGAGATCATGAGGTCCGATAAAAATACAAAACATTTTATAACCCTTGAACGATGGCAATTGAAAAGCATTTAAGTAAACTTGAATTGTGTAGTAATCCAAGGATATAATTTTTTTTCATGTCAACCACCATCAAATATAAAAATCCGCTTTCCAGCTTTAAAATTATTACGCCTGATTGTATGCAGCTGCAGAAGGAAGCCTAATAGAAAATAGCAAAAATTTATGTTTTTTCGAATAAAAAATTCTACCTTACCAATTGTTGGGTCTTTCCCAAATTTTAAAGGAACGTTAATTGACTACTCTTTTAACAAACTGCAATTGAAAATGTGCATTTGGCTCGAGTTTTCATTCAAAAATATGTGAAATACTGAGAATAGTTTTTGGAGTAGTAAAAAATTGACCTTTTTTGATGTCGATTTGCGATGCTTCACGGTACATACACATTTTCTCCTATAGCTCACAATAATCTCTGAACCTTCTACTCCAAATCTGTATCCGTCATTTTCTGAAAATCCTAACCAAATCAAAGAAAATAATGATTTATTAGAAGCTAGTATTTCCACCCGTTTGTTTACATTTTCTTGCACACACACGTGCTGTCAAAAATTAGCTTCGAAATCGCGAATTCTGCTTTACGAGCCGTTTGCGAATCGTCTATTCGTAACGCGGGTTAATTCAGGACTGGTCAATCAAAAGTTCTCAGCGAGAGAGAACGTAACGCGCGATCACGATTTGCTCTTCTCGCTCATTTTTCGGATTGTTTACACGCTAACTTTTGGCTACCCCTTAACGAATACTTTTGACCCGTTATTCGATAAGACTGGGAGAACTATCCTTTTTAAGGATAAAGTCGCTGTACCCCTTAAGGGGTACTCAGCTTCATAACGCTTGTAGCGGATCAAAATTACCCCTTATTCCAAACGACCGGATGAAGATTACCCCTTATTTGAGACGCTTTCGTATGGTGGAAATTTTAAGAGCCGCTTATGGAAAATATGTTTGCTGGGAAATAAATCACTACAAATATCATGTTCCATTTGGTTTATTAAAAAATTACAATAAATAAATTCATTCACCATTTTTTATTTACCATCCATGTTAATCCACCGCGATTCCGGTTTCACTCATCGGCTAACAAATTTCCAACGCCCTCGTCCGGAACTGTGCAGTTCTGAAATAATTACATGAATAATTAAAATCTCACAAAGGAAGCAAAATAATCATACAATAAAATACTTACAATCTTCTCCATCAAGCAATTTACCGAGCAAATGATAACGCTTTCAATGTAACATCTAAAACTACCCCTTTGAAGCGGACTCGAGCTTTTTGAAATAAAGGGTAATATTGACCCGATAAAATGACCCGTTATTTGACAGATCGTTGCGGTTCTCAATAACGGGTCAATTTTACGCCTTTAAGGGGTAGCCAAAAGTTAGCGTGTACATCATTATGTTTGGAAATCAGAGAAAAAATATTGTCTTCTATTTAAATATCAGCACATCCCAAATCATCTATCAATAGATTTAAAATCTTTATAAAAATTTAACTTATTTTTTTCACAAATAAAAAAAAATAGAATGATAAACAACAACGACAAAAAATATAAAATTAAAAAAAAACAAACACACGCAGAGAAAACTTGGATTTTGATACAAAACAAAACTGACTTTGACTCAAAACATTCAGTTTTTTGAATCAAACTTCTGTTTTCTTTGAATCCATGAATTATCGTTCTGATTCAAATGAATAATTTTTGAAAGAAAGAATTAATTTTTTGAACTGAATAATTTTGGACTTTGATTTTAATCAAATTCTTTGATTCAAAAGAAATTTGTTCAATTGCACATTTCGTTTAAAACAAAGTAAATTTTCTTTCAACCAAAGAAAATTATTTTTAAAAGAAAGGGATAATTTCTTTAAATTAAAACATTAAAATTAGAAGATTTTTTGGAGTGAGCAAGAACCGAATTTCGAATAAATTTTGTCCGGCTGTGTTGAAAATCAAAACCAGTGGATCTGAGATAGCTTTTTAGGAGGATTCAGGATGAAAAATGGTAAGTGTGTGTTAATCCATTAATCAAAAAGTGAATGTTTAAGATTTTATATAAACTCTTGCATTGTTACAGGACCACGGCTGATTCCGTCCCAAATCCAGCGGTCTGATTATCTTCGGCCCGATCTTCAGCGGTAATCACCAATTGGATGACCACTAAAGCTAGCAACCGGAGCTGCTTCCGGTAGTATATTAAGCGGCCGAAGAAGAATGCCCTCAGGCCAAAATTAGGACCGGATGATCAACCCCCTGGCAACTTGACGTTTCCCATACAAATCGCGTGTGCCAGTTTTTTCTGGTTCTCTGGTTCTGTCAAATGGAAAATCGAGCTACTCAACATGTCGGAAGGACCCATATTGAAATATGTTTTCTGTTACTGGTTCAATAACTAAAAAAAAGTTTTGAATTTGGAACTTTTTTGCTATGTTTTATGTGAAGTGAATCTGTTTTTAAAAGTTTAGTCTAAGAAAACGAGTAGAGCGTTAATTTGTGTGTCCTACATAAGGTATAGAAGTTCTGGACTACTTTAAATAAATTACTGATATCCAGTAGTTTTTTGGGACAAGTTTACCTTCCACCGAAACTGTTGAAGACACTCAAGCACAATAAATGTGAAATACAACACAACCCTATCAATCATTAAGAGATTGCCATAAGTTGCGATGCATATGAACATTTTAAAATAACAAAACAATCACATTATAGCAGAACTTTTGCCATCCCGCATAATCAATTACAATATATAGAGAATATTCTATATTGTCTCTAAACGTTATCGTTTATTGTAAAGTGAACAGTATATGTACAATAACACAGACCATATTAACAATCTGTATTATGATTATCTGTTAAAGTACCATATGGGGAAAGGGCTGTTAAGCATGTTTACCATTCAAAAAGAGCGATTTTTTCGAACAAATATTTCATGCTACATTATTGGATACGGTTAAAATATCATCCACTTTTGGCGAGCAAAACAATCTACCTGAATGTTCTAGCTACGTTGGAATACAAAATCATAGATTTCATCAACTTCAATGGATATAGTTTGCTTATAGTAGTTTGTAGTAAAAATAACGCTCAATCATACGTTCCGCATATTGTAAAATATTTTTAAAAAGAGCTTCCCTGTACCATAACCAATATAGTTCCAATTCTTTCCCACAAAAAATAAAATAAAATTAAAAAATTTAAATGTTGAGATTTTTATTTTTTATTTCTGATATTATACATGGATTATACAATCTTACCTATTTGTGCAGATCTGCATTGTTCAGCCTTTCAGTAGATTTTTTTTCCGCTCTCCGCTCAGCAGAGATCTTTGTTTCTGTAATTTCATTAGTTTTATTTAATCTCACTAGTTTTTATCGATAATATAATATAGTTTTACTTACTTTTCGCGTTCTGTGTGTTTTTCTCAGCGTGATTCTTTTTTTTCGGAGCCATTTTGAACACAGTTTTCAGTTCCGAACCTGGCGTGGGGTTGCCGACACAAATTTTAACGAAGTGAAGTGAAAATTAGCAGATGCTGAACCCAAGAGCGAAAAAATGCATAAGCTCACAACTACATCTTAAAATAACAATATTAGTTATTATCCGCAAGAGGTGAAATGATAACGACTTGTCTAACTCATACAATGTTGTCAATGTTGTTTTTTTTTTAATTTAATGTCTAATGCTAAGAAAATATAAGGAAACTTTGTCGTACACTGTTAGAGTCCTGGATAAGGTCCAGAGACAATATTCAAAGGTTGCAAATTTTTATTCTCTTATTATACTATACTTACTAAATCATATATCATATTGTCACTGTCACTGATACGATCCTGTCATAATTTATTGAGGTAATAAAATTTTGAACATGTATAATGAAATGATACTTGGAAGATATTTCATACTGGTACTGCTACCAATATATTAAGTTAATAGTTAGTACTATATCCCCAACTGTTTTTAATTATGCGGGATTTTATAGAAAAACTGTTCCTACACAATATACAGTACCGTTCATAATTGTATAGAAATTGGAAGCCAGCGCACTGTCACTTCGACTTTGAACTTCCATAACTTTTTACTCTGATGATATTTTTTGATCAAATTTTTTGCGTTAGATAGATCAACTATCTCACTACTATATCACAAAATTTGAGCTTTCTGGAGTTTGTGTGGCCTGAGAAACAGTAAATCTACGAAAATAGGACTTTTTGGACTTTTCTCATTCAAACTGCAATATCTCTGAAACTACGCTACATTTTTTATTGAAATTTTGCACAGTGATTGTTGAAATAATAAGTTAGCATGTCTGAAGTTTTCGAAAAGTTCTATCGATGAGATCAAAAGTTACGCGAGGTGCAATATTTCAGGCATGAACCTTGAAATGCGATTTCTATAGAATTTTGGACGAATGTTTCCATAGGAAAATCAAATTCTCTGTTTAACAGCCAGTAAATCTATTTCAACCGAAAAATCACAACAATATCGCGAGATTCTGATTTTAAAACACAAATGGATCATTTATTCCATTTTTTCTTTTCTTCAGTGCTTTTGCCAGACATTTTTTGTCTGATTGGTGGAGGAAACGATATTGTTCTCATGAATCGTCCAAAATTCTATAGAAATCGCATTTCAAGGTTCATGCCTGAAATATTGCACCTCGCGTAACTTTTGATCTCATCGATAGAACTTTTCGAAAACTTCAGACATGCTAGCTTCATATTTCAACAATCACTGTGCAAAATTTCAATAAAAAATGTAGCGTGGTTTCAGAGATATTGCAGTTTGAATGAGAAAAGTCCAAAAAGTCCAATTTTCATAGAATTACTGTTTCTCAGGCCACACAATTTCCAGAAAGCTCAAATTTTGTGACATGATAGTGTGATAGTTGATCTATCTAACGCAAAAAATTTGATCTAAAAATATCATCAGAGTAAAAAGTTATGGAAGTTCAAAGTCGAAGTGACAGTGCGCTTGCTTCCAATTTCTATACAATTATGAACGGTACTGTAGGTATAAATCGGTAGAATATTGAACAAGAATAACAATTTTGGTTAAAACTTTTTTTATTCATTCGAAAGTTATGAATTTGCCTGATTCGCACTACATTTAATAGTGTGCCCTTTCCATATGCATGACTCGGAAAGTATATAAACAAGTGGCACACATGCGACATCTGCGATTTTAAAACAGACACACGAAACTCGACCAAACTGTCAAGTTGCCAGGGGGTTGCGGATGATTCAATTATAGTGAACCAGTGTTTGTGTTAATTTTGCGAATAAGAATGAATTTAAGATGCAAATTATTTCTTTTTATCATTCAAAATTCCTAATAAAAACTTCGGGACAACAGAAAATATTTCTTCCAATTGGAATAAAAAGAAAAGGATTCAATGAACAAATCCTTTTAAATCTAAATCTAAATTACATTGTAGCAAACGAAAACAACTTTGCATCAAATGAAACTGTTTTTTGTTTCAAAGCATTAATATTTTGATTCAAAGATTTTTCAAAAGAAAAATTCTTTGAAACAAAGAAAAATGCCTTTGAATCAAAGGAATTTTTATTTATCCCAAAATCAAAGGAAAAAATTCTTTGTTTTTGCGGCACTTTCCTTTGAAATAAAAAATCTTTTCGCTGCGTGCACAAACAAAATTACAGAAACTAAAAAAAATTGCAGATATTAATTAGACAATTACAAAAATGACAAAAATGGCAAAAAAGACATCAATGACAAAAATGACAAAAAAAAAAAAAAAAATAGAAAGAAAATTACAATTTTTTTGTAGAGAAATGAATCCAACTGTGTTAGATGAAATTTCAGGGACTAGACAAGAGAAAATCGATGTTGAAAAACATGCGAAAAAAAATTCGCCTTGTCTCCCGGTAGGACTTGAACCCACATCTTGCGCCTCTCCGGGGTCCATGTATTAACATTCTACTACAGGAGACCAACCTGACCTCTACAAAAAAAAAGTTTCGCTGACTGAATGTTTGAGTCAAGACCCATCTCTGGGTCGCAGTTTAAAAATAGAAAATTACAATATTGAAAGAAAAAAAATTACAAATATGACAATTACGACAAAAATGTCAAAAATGACAAAAAAAAAATTAAAAAACAGACAAAAACAACAAACATGACAAATATGACCAAAATGGTAGAAATGACAAAAGTGGCAGAAATTACAAAAACTTCAAAAATAAAAAAAAATGACTTAAAATACAAAATGGCAAAACAATACAAAACTTTATAAAAAAATTAAAATTAAAAAAATATACAACAACAAAAATTTCAAAACAAAATGACGAAAATTACAAATTAAACAAAATTATAAGAATGAAAATAATGATCATGATCATAATGACAAAATTTACAAAAAGTATTTTTTTTTTCTCATCATGTTTTTGATGCATTTAGCACTTTCCTTGTTTTGTTTGTACACGCAGAGAAAACTTGGATTTTGATACAAAACAAAACTGACTTTGATTCAAAACATTCAGTTTTTTTAATCAAACTCCTGTTTTCTTTGAATCAATGAATTATCGTTCTGATTCAAATGAATAATTTTTGAAAGAAAGAATTAATTTTTTGAACTGAATAATTTTGGACTTTGATTTTAAACAAATTCTTTGATTCAAAAGAAGTTTGTTCAATTGCACATTTCGCTAAAAACAAAGTAAATTTTCTTTCAACCAAAGAAAATTGTTTTCAACAGAAAGTGTTGACACGGCCTACCCAAGTAACCATAAGCACTAAAGCTTTGCATTTTTATAGCTTTACTCCAGCATTCAAGTGCTAAATTACACTATATCAGCATACCAAGTGCAATTTTGCATTACAACAGCCCTTCGAGTGCTATGCTGCATGAAATTAGAATTATACCACTCTTTTAAAATGCAACTAGCATTTCATCAGCTTTACACAATGCTTTAGAAATTCATCATAGCTCTAAAACAGAATAACAAATGCTATATTTTCTAAGCATTAAATTCGCATCAAACAAGCTTGCTTAAATACTTTTTTGCACTATTTGAGCACTACACTGGCATTAGGCCAAAGCACATTAGCATTGATTGATGCTGAATCAATGCAAATTTAGGGCACCGGTTGCAAGAAATTTGATTCAAATAGGACTTTAATTTCAAAGATTTAACGCGGACCTGATAGGTCCACAAGCAGAGTTACTGAAAAATGTCCGATCCATATGGATGTCATGAGTTCGATTCCAGGTCATCTTCACCCGAAAAATAAAAAATAAAAATATTGAAAATTCAAACCGAGAGATCCCCTTAATATGCATCAGCGAATATCAAAATAAGTCAAATTCATTATCATGGCAGAAAAAATGGAGCCAAACAAAAATCGAAGTTTTTTTTTACCCGCATGGTTGTACCTCATTTGAACGCCATTTGCATTTTCCCAGCATTTTGCCCGCCAACGCTATAGCATCAATTCAGCATAGCACAGTGCTTTTATAGGGTTATACCAGTTTCTGTACTAAAGCCGCAGTTAATTTCGCCAAACCTGGCTCACAGGGCTAATATGATGCACAGAATCAAGCTCTATAGCTGATGTTAGAGCAGAGTTGGTGCTAGTTTTTAGTGCTTATGGTTACTTGGGATCTTTTGTTTCCAAAATTAGTTCCCAAAGTGATCAAAAAGCTCCGTCAGTTATATGGAAGACCTGAAGTGTTGCTGCAACACTATATAGAAAAAGTGCAAAAATTGCAAAACCCGAGAGCAGACAAACTTGCCACGTACATTCCGTTCGGAAATGCTGTTGAACAACTCTGCGAGCATATCGAAGCAGCAGGATTGTCTTCACACTTAATAAATCCGATGCTCATACAGAATCTTGTCGATAAACTTCCCGCTAACGACAAGAGGGAATGGGTCCGCTACAAGAGACGAAAGACATCCGTAACTCTCCGTACGTTATCCAAATTCCTTTCGACCATTGTTACTGAAGCCTGTGAAGCAAATGCCGATGTTGAATCGTCAGAAAACAGATTATTTTTAAAATCCAAAGGTGTAGAAAGAGGAGCCCTGTACAGCCACAGCTGTGAAGCTAACACCAATCAAGTGTATCACTCACAAAAACCTTGCAAGGTCTGCGGCCGTACAGATCATCGATTGCGCTTTTGTGATGATTTTAGCAGATTATCGATAGCACAACGTTTCGAAATAGCGGACAAATGGAAACTGTGCCATGTCTGCCTCAACGATCACGGCAAACTACCATGTAGGTTCAATAAAATACGTTGCAATGTGGGAGAATGCCGTGAGCGACACCATCCGTTACTTCATCCGTCAAACGAAACTGTAGTGGTCAACACTCACTTTCCAAAGAGTTCAACTCAAATTATGTTCCGCATGATTCCAGTAGTCTTGACGTTTGGTTGTCGGACCGTTCGCACGATTGCTTTCATCGATGAAGGAGCATCGGTTACTCTTCTAGAGAAATCTTTGGCCAAAAAATTGTCTCTAAAAGGTGAGAAAGAACAGCTCACAATAAACTGGACCTCGAATGTTTCACGGATCGAAAAAAATTCCCTTAGAGCCAATATCGAAATCTCATCTGCTTCGGGTGACCAGCTGTGGTTGCTACAAAATGTTCGCACCGTAAAAAAACTGTTGTTACCGAAACAAACGCTTGATTTCAATAAACTCGTCGAGCAGTATACTTACCTGAATGGATTGCCAGTTCAACCTTACGAGGAGGCAAGGCCTGGAATCCTCATCGGTCTCAATAATATTGACGTGATAGCCCCGCAGGAAACCATAAGTGGAAGGATTGGTGATCCGATTGCGGTTCGGTCCAAGCTAGGGTGGACTGTATATGGGCCTATAAACAGAGAGTCCTCAGGGGAAGTAAGTGGATATGTTAACGTCCACATGAAGACCACGAATGAAGAACTCTATGACCTTTTGAAAGTTCAATACGCCTTGGAAGAACCTGTGGGAACAGTCCAGCAATATTCCAACGAGGATAAAAGAGCACTCCATATTCTAGAAGCAACCACAATACGAATTGGTGACCGCTTTGAAACCGGACTGTTGTGGAATACGGATGAACCACATTTTCCGGACAGTTATGCTATGGCTTTAAGACGCTGGAAGCAATTAGAGAACCGTTTAGCTAGAAACCCTGAACTATACGCTAATGTATGTGTAGAGAATATTGATAATAGATAGAATAAATATTAATTTCATTGGAATGAATTAAATTATATTAATTAATTAACAGTGTTAACAGTTCGTGTGAACTACCCTGTATACAATAATAATTGGTTAATCGATTTCGAGAACATCGATGTTCCTGTCAAGAAAAAAGGCATGCGAGAGAGAGTATCATGGGAAATACTCAACAGACAACGCTTGATAAGAGAGTGCGAGAATATCCTGTAGCTCGAAAAATGAGCACATGCATGAGAGGAGTCAGTTTATAGAGCAAGCTTGAAATAGACGGATCGTTCGCGAAGTTTAAAGTTTTTGGTGAAAAAAAAAATAACGAGGCCTTGAAAGAAAATGGCTATTTTGGTGTGAATGTCTGGTCGTTCACGACAATGGCGTGGTTGGCAGATACGGTACCAGCTCCAAACCAGGTACGTTATCGTAAAGCAAAGTTTTCAAGTCATATGAATTTAGTTTTCCTTAATAAAAGATTGAACTTGATGATAGTCCCGTCTCTCATTTTCTCGAACAAATAAAAATGGTGGTGTTTACTATATTTGATTCTAGTGCTAGTACAGAGTGATGTTGAAAAATGAATGTGAAAACAGGTAATAAATAAAGTGGTGTTGATTTTCTAGCAAATTCGGATAAAATGAAACCATTTGTACCCCTGTAAATAACGTAAAATGTGAGTAAATGGCATTTCATCGAAGATAATTATTAGTTTGTGATACAAAAAAAAATTATTGGAAAATAAAAATTAAAAATAATGGTATTTATATTTCTAATGAAAATTGAAGTTCCGTTATCCCAAAAAAAAAAGGAATGGTAAAAAATGTTCGATTAAAAAAACATAAAATAAAATAAGGTAATTAAGGATGTTCCTTTATGGTTGATAAGTACTAAAAAACGTTTGAAATTCATTGACATGGAATTAATAGTGTGATGAACATTTTTGATTTGTTCGAAAAGATTAAAAAAAAAAAAAAATAGTGACAATTGTCGAAAAAGGTAAAAATAAAAAAAAACGGTTATCATTTTTAGGGTGTTACACAATTTGAATTAATTGAAATTAAAATGAAGTCCTGTATTTGGGTGAATGACAGTCCCAAACAGGTTAAGTTTTTAAAAAAATAAATAAAATTGAAATGAAGTCCTGCCTTTGGGTGAATGACAGTCCCAAACAGGTTAAGAAAAAAAAAGTAAAATTTAAATGAAGTCCTGCTTTTGGGTGAATGACAGTCCCAAACAGGTTATGTTTGAAAAAAAAAAGTTAAATTAAAATGTAGTCCTGCGTTTGGGTGAATGACAGTCCCAAACAGGTTAAGTTTAGAAAAAAAAACTCAAGATAAAAATGAAGTCCTGCCTTTGGGTGAATGACAGTCCCAAACAGGTTAAGTTAAAAAAAAGGAAAATGAAAATGAAATCCTGCTTTTGGGTGAATGACAGTCCCAAACAGGTTAAATTTAGAAAAAAAAACTCAAGATAAAAATGAAGTCCTGCCTTTGGGTGAATGACAGTCCCAAACAGGTTAAGTTAAAAAAAAGGAAAATGAAAATGAAATCCTGCTTTTGGGTGAATGACAGTCCCAAACAGGTTAAATTTAGAAAAAAAAACTCAAGATAAAAATGAATTCCTGCCTTTGGGTGAATGACATTCCCAAACAGGTTAAGTTAAAAAAAAAAAAGGAAAATAAAGTCCGTCTCTTGGGTGAATAAAAGTCCCAAGAAGGAAAAGTTTAGAATACAAAATGTAAAATTAAAATGAAGTCCTGCAAACAGGTTAAGCTAAAAAAAAAACTTTTAGGAAATGATAATGAAGTCTTGCTTTTAAGATGAATAACTGTGCCAATCAGGTAATGTTTGACAAATTAAAAAAGCAAAATTGATAAAAGTTAAGTGAATAGAGTAGAAAGTTTGTATAAACAAAAATGTAAAAAGTGTTGATTAAAGAATAAAAAAAGTGTTTACACTGAAAGAAATGGAAGATGTTTAGGACGAAAGACAAAGAATAAAAGCAAACAGAAAAAAAAGAATGAATGTCAAGGCAAAGAGTTAATGAAATTTGCAAGCTTAAGTGTAAAGTACACAACTGTGAATAACATAAAAGAGCAAGGGTGAATCAAGAAAAAAAAGTGAAATGAAAAGTAAAGAATTGAGAAAGTAAGAGTAAAAGTTAGAGTAAAGAATGAAGAGGTTAAAAGCAGAATGTAAACAGCAAAAAAAGGAATCAATGAATAAGAATCAATCCAAGAGGAAGTAAGTAGAGATGTAAGTATTTAGTAAAGACTTATAGTTGTTGAGTAAATTGTTGAAATAGAAGATCGAAGGGCTAATTGTGAATAAAATAATAAGAATTAAAACATAGACGTGAAAAATAAAAGACAACGGAAAGAAAGTTCAAACATAACAGTCAGAGAAGAGAAAACAGAATAAAGACAGTAAAGGCAAAGATAAAAGAATAAAAAAAAGAGTAGTATAAAAATAAAAGTAAAAGCAAAGCGAAAATATAAAAAAAGCACAGAATAAAGATCCAAGATGCATCAACACAGAAAAATAGACAAAGGGCAGAGTGTATAAAATTAAGAATAAAAAAAGCAAAGTAAGGTAAAAGCAAAGAGTAAAAAAAGCAATGGCTAAATTAATTCGTAATAGATCGATTAAAAGGTAAAAAAAGAAGTTAAAATGAAAAAAGGGTTGAGTAAATAAAAAAGAGTAAACAGGGTAAAGAGCAAACAATTCAAAATTGAAATTAAGATAAAAAATTCGAAGGAAAAGTAAAGAGTCTTGCGCTAAGAGTAAAAAAAAAATTAATAGTAACGAGTAAAAAAAAAAATGAAGAGAACGGAGTATAGTGTACAAGGACAAGAGACGAAAGTAAAGAATGAATATCAAAAAGTAAAGGTAGTAAAGATAAGCAAAACCAAAGAATTTAGATTAGAAAGTGGGAAGAGAAGAAAAAGGAGCAACAAATTTAAAAAAATAGTGTAACAAATGTTACAAGATAAAAGAAAAATATACGTTATGGAGAGATAAAAGAATAAATAAAATAAATAAATAGTAAGAAATGAAGAACTAAAAAAAAAGAAATTTAAAACAAAAGGAAAAGTAAAATAAATAGAGGGGAATGCTAAGACAAATGTTAAAAAAATGGTTACGAGTGAAAAGGAAAGAGCATAAATTTAAAAATAAGAAGTCAGCTGTAGTGTTATGAGTAAAAAGTATAGATCAAAGAGTAAAGGGAAGAGGAAAGGAGCAAAAAAAAAAAAAGAAAAGCAAAGTGTAAGAGTGAAGTATAAATAGAAGAAAGCTCAGAATGAAGAATATCATGAGAAAAAGGCAAGAAGAAAGAAGCAGAAATAAATTGCAAAAATCAAAAGTAAAGTTTTATGAAGAAGTAGGCAAGAATTTAAAAAAAAAAAAGTCAGAGTTTAAGAATCAATCCGAAAGTGTAGATTATAGAGTATCGAGTACTGATAGTGTAATAGAGTACTGAGTAAATAGTTCATAAAAAAAGGTAAAGGAGTTAAGTGAAAAAGTAAAGAAGAGTTAAAAAAAGCAATTGCTAAAATGAAACGTTATATACAATTAAAATGAAAAAAAAAGTAAAAAAATTGAAAAATAAAAAGTAGGAACGAATCAATAACTACCAAGAAAAAAAAAAAGTAAAGATTGCACAAATTACAAAAAAATTAAAATTTTAAAGAAAAATAAACGGTTCAAAATTTAAAATCATTGGACATAAAGTGAAAAGTAAAAAGTGAAAAGTTCGTGTAACTTTCAAACAGTATAAGTGAAAGAGAATAGTAAGAGGGAAAAGCAAAGTGTAATACAGTGAAGAGTGTTGAGTTAAGAGTAAATAAAAGAGAGTAAAAAGCGGAGAACATAGATAAAAATGTAAAGAGAAGAGGGAGAAAAGTGAACAAAAAGGAAGTGAAGTGTGATGGGTAGAGTTAGAGCAAAGTGGGAGAACCAAAAGACAAGGAGAAAATAAGTAACAAAAAAAAAACTAATAATGCATGCTTCAAGAACCGATAGTCTTGAAATAGAATTCAAGAATAGAAAAATAGGACAAGATTAAGAATCAATCCAAATGTTAGGATTATAGATTAATGAATTAAAAGTAAAAGGAATAGAGTATCGAATAAATAAATTCCATTCGAAGTTTTAAGAGTTAAGTAGAGAATAAGTAATAAAGAGCGGGGAACAAAAAGAAAAGTGGATATTTAGATAATGGAGAAGGAGAAAAAATATATTTTTTAGTAATTTCTTCTTGAAACGGTTTATACTTTGAGGTTAAAAATATGTTTTCTTAAAATTTTGTTCTTTACTATTAGTTATCATTTTTTAAGAGAAAAGAAAGAAATAAAAAGAAAAGAAATAAAAAGAAAAGAAATAAAAAGAAAAGAAAACATGAAAATAAAAGAATTGTAAACGATTGTTCTTTATATCATAGTAAAGATGGTTTATTTTTGCATGCAAGGAGAAAAGGGTGAATGGTATAGGACAGATAGTTTAAAGTGAAAAATCTATATCAAATGATGAAAAGTAAGAGTTTAGATACTTGAGCTGAGGATAAATAGTAACAATGAAAGAATAAAAAGTAAGCAGCATAGTGTACAAAGAAACCAGTCATAAGTGAAAAAAAGAAAAACAAAAGAAGTAAAGATTCAAGAATAACACGAAAGAGGGAAGAGTAAAAAGCGAGAAGAGAAGAGAAAGGAGCAAGAATTTAAAAAAAAATGTAGCAAAGGTTACCAGACATAAGAAAAAAAAACGATATGGAGAGATAAAAGAATAAATAAAATAAATGAAAAGTAAAGAATGAAGAACTTAAAACAAAAAAAAAATTAAAACAAAGGGAAAAATAAAATGTATATAGGGGAATGCTAAGACAAATGTTCAAATAAAAATGGGTCGGAGTGAAAAGGAAAGATCATAAATTTTAAAGTAAGAAGTAAGCTATAGTGTTATGAGTAAAAAGTATAGATCAAAGAGTAAAGGCGAGAGGAAAGGAGCAAAAAAAAAAGAAACGGCAAAGTGTAAACACTATAGAGTGAAGAATGAAGTATAAACAGAAGAAAGCTCAGAACGAAGAATATCATGAGCAAAAGGCAAAAAAAGTCGGAGTTAAAGAATCAACCCGAAAGTGACGATTATAGAGTATCGAGTTATAAGTAAAGAGAATAGAGTACTGAGTAAATAGTTAATAAAAAAGATAAAGTGAAAAAAGAAGAGTAAACAAGGTAAAGAGCAAACAGCTCAAAATGGGAAATAAGAGTAAAAAAAAGAGTTAATAGTAACGAGTAAAAAAAAAATGAAGAGAAAGGAGTAGAGTGTACAAGGACAAGAGTCGAAAGTGAAGAATGCAGATCAAAAAGTAAATATAGTAAAGATAAGCAAAACTAAAGAATTCAGAGTACTAAGTGAAACTTAATGGATATAAAGTTGAGAATAAATAGTAGAACTAATGAGAGATCAGTTGAAGTTAAAACAGAATGGAAAAGTGTAAAAATATATAAAAAAAATATTGAGAGAATAGTTAGTGAAAAAAAAAAAATGACCTTAGAGAAAAGAGTAAAGAATAAAGAGAAGAATATTATGGATATAGATTGGAGAGATGAGGGAAAAGAATAAAAAAAAAAGAACGGGTTAAGGACAAGGTGTTAAAAGCAAATAGTAAAAAAGTTGAAAGTAGAGATAATAATAAACCGCAAAGAAAAAATTATTGAATAAAAAATACAGAGTGAAAAGTTGAGGAACAGGCGGGAAGTTAAAGAAAAAGGACAAAACAAAATTTAAATAAACAATAATGAATATAGATCAGACTGTAAGCAAAGTAGAAAATATTTGAAAGTAAAGTGGAGAGTGTAAAAATGTAGTGCAAAGAATAAACTAAATGGCAAAGGGTAAGAGATAAGTTTAAATTAGTAACAAAGACAACAGTGCAGTGTAGAGAAAGCGTTAATAGCTTAAAACTAAAGAAAAAAAGCAAATCGTACAGATTTATGAGTACAAGTAAAGATTCAAGTTAAGAACAAAAGAGTTTAGAATTTAAAAAAAACATAAAACATAATTTAAATTAAAAAAAAACATAAAAAGGGAAAATGACTATCCATAGAGAATACATTTATATATAAATGTGTAAACTATCTTTTCGTGAGAATATATTCTCCTTAATGAAGTACTAAAATGGTTGTCCATGTATCAAGCGTATACATAAGAAAAATGTTGTTTGGTATATGACTCATGGAATAATCTTCTGTTTAGGGTGTAGGGAAAAATAAACTTAGGTTCAGTTTCAAAATTTGTTTGTGGTAAATTTGTAAAATAATACTGGAATTTCTTTAGATATGGAATGGAACTTCGCAATGCTGCTAGTTTTTTAAAATTTGATGAAGGAGTTATCCTTAAATTATAGAAATTAATATATTATTTATATAAAATATTCAAAATAAAAAAAAAATACCGAGGAAGGTATTGTCAACAATTTAATAATATGAGTTAACTAGTAATAGTACAGGTGGAGGCGAATGTAGAGAATATTGATAATAGATAGAATAAATATTAATTTCATTGGAATGAATTAAATTATATTAATTAATTAACAGTGTTAACAGTTCGTGTGAACTACCCTGTATACAATAATAATTGGTTAATCGATTTCGAGAACATCGATGTTCCTGTCAAGAAAAAAGGCATGCGAGAGAGAGTATCATGGGAAATACTCAACAGACAACGCTTGATAAGAGAGTGCGAGAATATCCTGTAGCTCGAAAAATGAGCACATGCATGAGAGGAGTCAGTTTATAGAGCAAGCTTGAAATAGACGGATCGTTCGCGAAGTTTAAAGTTTTTGGTGAAAAAAAAATAACGAGGCCTTGAAAGAAAATGGCTATTTTGGTGTGAATGTCTGGTCGTTCACGACAGTATGCACTCAAATCAAAGAATACGTGCGAAAAGGATACGCTCATACAATAACGTCCGACGAATTATCCACGGAACCCCACAAGACTTGGTATTTGCCACTTAACGTGGTGCTCCATCCCAAGAAGCCAAATAAAGTACGTCTGGTGTGGGATGCAGCAGCCACGGTTAAGGGAAAGTCTTTGAACTCGCAGTTATTGAAGGGTCCGGACATGTTAGTGTCACTCCCGGCGGTGATAAGCAAATTTCGTGAGCTTAAGGTGGCATTTGGTGGTGACATCCGAGAGATGTACCATCAGATTCGCATAAGGGGCCAGGACAAACAAGCACAAAGGTTTCTGTTTCGAAACAATCCTTCTGAACCTATACAAACCTTTGTGATGGACGTAGCTACTTTTGGAGCGACCTGTTCTCCGTGCTCTGCCCAACACATTAAGAATCACAATGCCCGAGAGTTCGCGGATCGGTACCCCGAGGCATCCGCAGCTGTAATTTACAACCACTACGTGGATGATTATTTTGACAGCACTAACACGGTAGAGCAAGCTGTTCAGAGAGCCACAGAAGTCAAGTACATCCACAGTAAAGGAGGGTTCGAGATCCGCAACTGGGTCTCAAACTCAGACGAATTTCTAAAAAAAATGGGAGCCGCAAAAAGTGTGCAGTCGATTCATTTCAACCACGACAAGCAGACCGAAAGCGACAGAGTGTTGGGCATAAAATGGGATCCCCGTGAAGATGTCTTCTCATTCTCTACCGCCCACCGAGAAGATATGAGTAAATATTTTACCGGAGATGAAAGGCCAACGAAACGTATTGTGCTCAGCTGTGTTATGGGATTCTTCGACCCGCTGGGTTTACTTACCCCGTTCACAGTGCATGGAAAGTTGCTAGTCCAGGACTTATGGCGAAGTGGCTGTGGATGGGACGAAAAAATTGACGATGAAGCCTGTACGAAATGGAAGCGCTGGATTGGTCTTCTTTCTCAGGACGAAGAAACGCGTATCAGTCGTTGCTATTTGGGTAATTTGCATCACGACGCAGTTACATCCATAGAAATTCACACATTCACGGATGCTAGTGAACATGCATATGGATGTGCAGTATATTTTCGGATTAGTTGGGCTGGAGGAGTTAATTGTACGCTGGTGATGTCGCGCAACAAAGTCGCACCATTGAAACGAGTTTCAATCCCACGTTTGGAGCTTATGGGTGCTCTTTTAGGTGCGAAGCTCGTGAATGTTGTCAGGCAAAATCATAGTTTGAAGGCTTCAAAATGCTTCTTCTGGACTGATTCTAGGACGGTGTTGAGCTGGGTTCGATCTGAGCCGCATAAGTATCAGTCGTTTGTTTCTTTTAGAATCACGGAAATCCAGGAACTTTCTAACGCTAGTGATTGGCGATGGATTCCTAGCAAACAAAATATTGCTGACGTTATGACAAAATGGGGCTCTGGTCCGCCGTTA
>NW_026598383.1:0-30913 GCF_029784155.1 Uranotaenia lowii | reverse complement strand
TCCGTCGTGCAAGACCTTGCACGAAAATGCCTAGTACTGTGCTTCGATGAGAAGGACTGGTTTTTCTGGGACTCCTCGTCGCCTTAGTGCCGTCCAGATGTTTTCATGGTTAAGTCGGTCAAATGCTTTTCCAAATCAACGAACATCAGCTGAAGAGAATCCTGGAAGAAGGCATTTCCCGACTTGTCAACCGAACAGCTGATTTCTCATGTTTACAATTTTCGGCATCTGATGGTAGGGTAAAAATAACAACAACACTACGCATGTTCAGTGGCCGGATAGCAACCATACCAAATTGGCGGTGGAATAGAAATGGTTATGCAAAATTCTTAATTTTTTAAACTAGCTAGAATTAAAAAAATGTAGACATGACATAATTCGAAGGTAATGTTGATGTTATGTAATGTTAATTTGAAAAAAATATATCTTTTGAAGAAATAATTTAACAGTGCTAATCTCCCAAGTTTAAAATGGCGACCAGTAGGTGTTTACATTTTTCAAAACAAAAACAATATGCTACCCTACCACCATCTGTCTCAGGAAATGCTCTATTCGTTGATTTGTTCCACCAGTAGAATTCGTACCGTTGTAATGTGGTCCACACATGATCGTCCGGATCGAAATCCAGCTTGTTGCCGTCGGAGTGTAGCGTCGGTTTTATCCTGGATCCTGTTCAGGATCTCTTTGCAGACAACTCTATGCCAGAGGTGAAAAGGATTCTCTAACCGGCGGATGTCGTAACAACACCCGATTTTCTCCTCGCGCCGTTGAACTCGATCAACTCTCAGTCGTATCTCGCCAAGGACGAGTCGATGGTCAGATGCAATTTCTGCGCTTCGTTTGTTGCGGACATCGAGAAGGCTCCTTCTCCATTTTTGGCTGATGCAGATGTGGTCAATTTGATTTTCTGTTCGGCCATCTCGGGATACCCAAGTAACCTTATGTGCTGGTTGATGGGAAAAGAGCAATCCACCGATCACCATGTTGTAGTCGCCATAGAGTATTTCCTGAGACAGATTGTGGTAGGGTAGCTTTTTGTTTTTGTTTTGAAAAATGTAAACACCAACTGGTCGCCATTTTGATCTTTGACGATAAGCACTGTTCATTGCTTTCTATTAAAAACTCTTTTAATTAGAATCATTAACATACCTTCATGTCTCAACTTGTTATGAATTTACAATTAATTAAATAAAAAGTTTATATTCTCCTCAGCAAGATGCACTTGCAAAACCACTACAATTGCATTGCAAATTTTATTTCGGTCTATACGGTCATTGAACATGCTTAATGTTGTTGTTATGCTTACCCTACCACGATATGCCGAGAAAATGTAAACATGAAAAATCAGCTGTTCGTTTGACAAGTGGGGAAATGCCTTATTCCACAGACAATATTTTTTACGAAATAAGGCCGGAACAAATTTTAAATCCTTCTTTTGTCACTCGGAGTTGGAACATCGCAAGGGGGGGGACAATAAAAAATAATGCGAAAAACAAATAAATTGGAATAAATCGCACGAAAGCTTGTATGCAACCAAATTGCATACTCCATCATTGAACAAAACCTATAAATCAAGTACTTTTACTATCAAATAATTCAATAAAATTAAGATTAGAAAAGGTGGAAAAACTCACATCTTCCAAAATTTGTATATTGGTCTTGTAATCTTGCGGATATTTGAATTTTTGTCGAAATTAACATAAAATACTTCATACTTTATTTTTCCTCCCTTCGGGTTTTTGGAAATTTCGATGGGGGGGGGGGGGGGGGGTGACAAAAGAAGAAATTGATATTTGTTCAAGCCTAATCTATAATGTAAAAACCCGATTTAATACACTTAACAGTGGATTTGAGCCTTTCTTTCAGATTCAAAACATATTTGTTTTGCGTGTTTTAATCCATAACGGTAGAATGTTTACAAAAATCACTTTTGTAAATGATTTTCGTTAAATGAAGCTCTCAAACGGAATAAACTATAGGGGATGAAAAAAAAACTATAGGAGATAAAATTTGTCAAATTTGCCAAATTTGTCAAATTTGCCAAATTTGTCAAATTTGTCAAAAATGTCAAATTTGCCAATTTTGTCGATTTAATCAATATTGTCAATTTTATGGATACTGCTAGTTTTGATAATTTTGTCGATTTTGTCGATTTTATAAGTTTTGAAATTTTTGTTTTTTTGATTCAGTTTTGTCAATTTGTTCAATCTTGTCAATTTTGTCAATTCTGTAAATTTTGTCAAATTTGTCAATTTGATAAATTTTGCCATTTTTGTCAATTATAATAATTTTGTAAAATTTGTCAATTTGGTCTATTTTGTCAATCTTGTCAATTTTGTCAATTTTGTCAGTTTTGTCAATTTGGTCAAATTTTTCAATTTCGTCGATTCAATCAATATTGTGATTTTGCGATTTTGTTCAGATTTGTCAGTTCTGTCAATCTTGTCAATGTTTACAATTTTCTAAATTTTGTCAATTTGGTCAATTTTGTCAATCTTCTCAATTGTGACAAACTTGTCAATTTTGTCAATATTGGCAATTTTGTCAATCATGTCAATTTTGTCAATTCTGTCAGTTTTGTAAATTTTGTCAATTGTGTCAATATTGTCGATTTTGTCGAAATAGTCAATCTTGTCAATTTTGTCAGTCTTGTCAATCTTGTTAGTTTTGTCTATTTTGTGAATTTTGTCAATCTTGTCAATTTTGGCAATTTGGTCATTTTGTCAGTTTTGTCAATTTGGTGAATTTTGTCAGTTTTGCCAATTTGGTCAATTTGTAAGTCTTGTCTTTTTTGTCAAATTGGTGAATGTTGTCAGTTTTCACATATTGGTCAATTTTGTCAATTTTGTTAATTTTATCACTTTTTTCAATCTTTGCAATTTTGTAAGTTTGTCAATTAAGTCAATCTTGTGAATGTTATCAATTTTGTCAATTGTGTCAATATTGTCGATTTTGTCGAAATTGTCGATATTGTCAATTTTTTTCAATTTTGTCAGATTTGTCAATTTGGTGAAGTTTGTCAGTTTTGTCAATTTGGGCAATTTTGTCATTTTGTCGGTTTTGTCAATTTTGTTAATCTTGTCAATTTTGTCAATCTCATCAATTTTGTCAACTTTTTCAGTTTTGGCGATTTTGTCAATCTTGTCAATTTTGTCAGTTTTGTTAATTTTGTCAATTTAGTTAAATTTGTTCTTGGCCAGCCTGGCCAAAATGGTTAATGCGTATTTATGTGCCTTTTCCAAAAAAAAAATCCGCTTCAAACACTACTATGGAGGACTTGGTGGCGCCACTGTTTGGATTGACTCCCAAGCCGTTTTCGTCAGACACCAACCCCAACAACAAAACGCAACAATTGCACAGGTTTTTCTATGCGAACGAAAAGCTTTCATTGCGCAACGTTAGATCTGAAGAGAAAAGGGAACGAAAAGGGAATTTGCCCGAGAGCTTAAAGCTCGAGAGGATTGAGTAGCATTTGTCTAATTAGATTTGCTTCCACGGGCGAAATTCTCTCCTGTCGTTCGTGCCTAGGAAGAAGCTTCCTGAGCACGAACGGCACGTGAGAAGATGAGAGGATGTGCATACATCGTCCGCGTACCCTTCTCAGAGCAATCTGTTTCTGAATATAATGTTGGCCGAAGTTACTATCGCTTTCGTACCATGCAGTGTGGGCATGACGTACTCATCAACGACTTCAATAATTTCGGGGTCGTACCCCTTGGTGAAAATCATTTTTATGTTAAAAAATTCGGAGCTTCGGTTCCGAAATTTTTTGAAATGGTTCGGATTCAATCTGAGCAATCAAAATGAAAACAATACAACCATTGGCAGGGAAAATTTGAACTGTCGTCTCCTCCCACACGGTTTCTGTCACGATGACATCAAACCAGAGTGGGAGTGAAGCTTATCTGTTCTCCCTTCCACACATCGACAGGACCATAGTTTTAGCTAGCAAGCGCGTATCTATGACGTCACGTATAATTTGACGTCATATATACGATCATCTTGATTTTAGTGATTGCTGGTTTTGGCTAGCAAGGCCAATTGACACGTTTTTTGGAGTGATGATTTGATGATAATTACTATGAAAATTTAATTTTCAAACTATTTTGTAATTTTTTCTTTCTTTTATAGACCGAAGAAGAAAAAAAAACAAATTTTTTAAGATAAAAATCATTTTTATTGTACTGCCCAGTTTCGCAAAAACATGCAAAAAAGTTTACAAAAAATCACACCAATACACACAAATACACAGACATCGTCTGAACTCGACGAGCTGATTCGATAGGTACCTATAAAGGTATATCTAAGACCCATAATTAATGATCTCCCAAATCGACCGATAACTATACCTTTCTGAAAGAAAGGCAAAAAACATCATAGCAAACCAAAAGAGCATATTCGCAGGTCAGTAACATTGCGTATTGAAGAAACGAAAAAAAAACTTCCAATTTCATAAAATAACTTGTTTTTCCGTAGAATAGTTATTAAAAGAACAAATCAGACATCACTACACGGTGCTGTTGTTTCTTCACATTGAAAACGCATTTCTTTGACCAACCACTGACGGTTTTTTGCAAAGAAACTGCGACAGATCTGGGGGGCAAATCACTAGGGGTCAATTTCCTCACAGCATACTTCCCAGAACACAACTTCCTTTTTGTGTAATATTTCTGTAATCTGCATAACTTTTCTTCTCCGGTTTTTACGTTCATTGATTTTTTTCTCATAGGAATAAATCATTATAACTAGCAAACCACGACTTTTCCATCCAAAATTCGGTGGATTTATATCCTTTTATAACAGTTGTTTTTTCGATCGAAAGGAAAACGCGTCTTTTGCGGTCTTATTCTTGGTTAGTTTTCAATTCCTATCACACTTCCACCAAAACTTCAAGCGGACACTTTAGCTGTACTAATCCAGCTTCATTCGATACCATGTAAGAACAAATTTTCCAAAATTTTGTGAATTTTGAAAAAGTGACGAGACGAGAAACAAACACCTGCGATTTCATCTAGGCATCGCCTACTATACTCGTACCTATCTCTGATTTTTTCCAGAATTTAAACATTAACTATTATGTTCTTACAAAGAAAGCAGATGAAGGATGATTTTACCATTTTACTGATGACAAAGCACTGATTCCAACTAACCAACTTACTCACCTTGTGATAGAAGAACGGCTTGGTCAACGCAATGTAGCGCTCGAGTGCCATGACGAATGCGACGCACCCGGAGCTGATGCCAAACACGCGCCAAATCACCCGGAAGATGCAGAAATGATGCATATTCTCCTCGATGATCTCCTTCGGCAGAAAGGTTTGCAAGTACATCTGGGCAAACATGCCGGTTAATCCAATTAGGTCGTTTGTCAGCAAACATCTAGAATGGGCAGCGGAATTGGTGGGAGAATGGAAGAAAAAAGAAACGTTAAGCGCTATGAGAAATTCGGTTCAAAAATAACGGTTTCATTGAGGCGAATAATCGTTCGATGCGCATAATTAGCTGGGAACTTTTCATCGATTTTCAATTTTGTACTACAATAGTTCTATAGAACTTGAGGATGCTCTTTGAGTAAACAATCTGACAAAAATAAGGAAGTGATTATGGAAAATTGAATAAAACAGCTTTATTTAACTCACATTCGATACGTTAACAATCAGCTTTTGTTAGACCAATCAAAAAATTTACCCATTTACGGACGTCGGCTATGTTGAATGCTACTTGCAAAACCTTTTTCGGTTGCATCTTTTTTTATCGTCAATCACCCATACGACTTCAACGGATTCAGCTAATTGATATTCATATCACCCCTCAATACCTAAACCGATCGGATCAATCGGTAGCTTGCAACTAAGTACACTTACTTCTGTAGATACTAACCGAACGGATGGCATGCACCCGATAGAATCTATAACCAGTTCACATTCCAGAACAAATAAAAAGGAATCTAATTTTTTAGTTATGATAATTTCTGGGATGAAGCTTCGTAGTCTAATGGCGCTGTTGGTACGTGACAGGAGTAATTATGACTGTTTATTGTTTACTCTTCGACAGGGGGATTGATCAACATATGATGTCACGTCCGGTTGCGAATAATGGGCTCAGGTTAAAGAATATTTTTGAAAACATTCCCGAAACGCCAACCAATATTGAAGCTTTAAAGTTTTACAATTGCTAAAGTCTTCCCCAGCTTGTAGGGCTTGATTCAATCAAATGATTAAAGCAATTTTGTTTGTATTTTCTAAAGTATGTTAATTAAAAAAAATAACATAAATGAAAAAATTAATTGTCAGCCTTTTTTTTGTATTTTTTTGTTTACAATTTGGTAATTTTGCCATTAAAATTGAGGTTTGATTGCGTCTTTCCGATTTTCTAAATTAATTTTAGGTCCACCCTAAACTGGCTAGACTGCTTTCAATGACCGACAAAAAATGTTAAAGTAAAGATGTCTCATAAACATTCCCATGTTCGACATGGAGCGTTTTGTGATACACATTTTTTATAAGGCAACTCTGAAATACAGTATGGTTTTTTTACACTGATACCTATACGTACCACGAAAAACGTGCAAAAAAACGTCTTAATTCCCGAAAACCGTGCTAATTGCGGAAATCCGTTTAAAAAAAGATCTTTCAAATTCTGCAGCTCTGAAACTTGAAACAATAAGACATGTAACTTGACACTTAAGACCTGAGACCTGATACCTGAGACCTTGGACCTGAGACCTGAGGCTAGAGTAATGACACCTGAGTCCAGGGACCTGAGATCTGAGACCTGAGATATGAGACCTAAGACATGGGATATTAGACCTGAGACCTGAGACTAGAGACCTGTGATATAAAACATGAGACCTGAGACATGAGACCTAAGACCTGTGACCTGAGACAAGCTATTAGTGTTAGTACCGCGAGAAATTAGATAAGCTCCGATTTCAACTTGCGACCCCTCTAGCGAAAGGGTTTGGCTGATAGGTGAGGAAAATTGTGTTGCGAGTTTGCCGCGAGGAATTAGTTTAGCTCCGATTTCAACTTTCGACCGGTCAAGTGAAAGGGTTTGACTTGTAGGTGACGAAAAATAGTGTAGCGAGTTCGCTAGTACAAGCTACTAGTGTTAGTACCGCGAGAATTTAGTTAAGTTCCAATTTCAACTTGCGACCCCTATATGAAAGAGTTTAACTTGCATGTAAAAATCGTGGCAGTAATCATCAGAATCCCAGGAATTTAATGGTTTTTAATGTTTATTTTTTATATTTTGTAACATGTGTTGTTTCAATAACCAGGAAAATAAATCAAAACGCGCAAGGAGAAACCCACCCACCCAAAAATTGATCTGGAAAATTAAATTCGAACAAAACCAAAAATTACTGCGATTGGTGCTTTATGCGTTACATCACAAACACATAAAAAAAAACTATATATTTTCAAACTTTTTCAAAGATTTTTCATAAAAAAAACAAGTTTGTTGCAACTAAGCCCTTTTTTAGTAGGGTGAAAATTGCATGTTTTTGTAAAATTTAATAAAACTGGTGAAATCAATAATAAGTGTTACATGATGCACCAGTTACGGTATCTCCCAAGTTCTGATTGCTATTGAAAAAGCTTTAAGTTTTTTTTGCGGAAAACTTCCATCAAACGGTTTTACTAAAATGGCCGCAAGTTGAAATCGGAAGTAAACCTTCTTTCTACCGGTAATGACCAAGTAGCTTAAAGTTAAGTTAAAAATCGGAGCTAAACTTATTTCTCTCGTCACAAACACTAGTAGCTTGTCTCATGTCTCAGGTCTAAAGTCTTATGTCTCAGGTCTCATGTTTCATGGCTCTTGTGTCATGCATCAGGTCTCATTTCTTATGTCTCATGTTTTAAGGTCTCAGGTCTCAAGTCTCATGTCTCAGGTATCAGGTATAAAGTCTCATGTATCAGGTCTCAGGTCTCATGTTTCATTACTCTTGTCTCAAGCCTCGGGTCTCATTGCTTATGTCTCATATCTCAAGTCTCTGGTCTCAAGTCTCATATCTCTTGTCTCAAGTCTTATTTCTCAGGTCTCAAGTCTCATGTCTCAGGTCTCATGTCTTAGGTCTCTGGTCTCTGGTGTTAAGTCTTAGGTCTCTTGTATCACGTTCTTAGTCTCAGAACTAAGATTTTCCCAACTTCAAAATTGTCTAAGTGTTTCCCGTTCAAAAGGACTATTTTCTGCCAAAACCGTGTTATTTCGCGTTCATGTTGCTTTGAAAAATTTAAGAATGCTCTCAAAACTTCAAGTCAGACCTGTATCAGTGGTCTATTCTTGGGTCATTTTTATTCAAGAATTTGACCAACGAAATAAGATCCAATCCGGTGAAAAAACTGGTAAGCCCACTCGTGTTATATTAACTGTCAAACGGTTTAGAACTGCGTCAAATTGGGTCTAAATCTTTAGAACACCCGTATCCGCAATCCAAAATGCCGGTTTATATCCAGATTCCGACCCAAGCAAGAGCATCCGTGTTGCATTATAGAAATTTTATCTCAACATTTCTTAGAACCGTCATAGGGATTTATCCAAAACTGATGAGATTTGGATCCAATTTAGACGCAATTCTAAGAGCACCTATATCCGTGGTCTATTCTTGGGTCTAATTTATATAAGAATTAGATCAATAAAATTGAATCCAATCCAGTGAAAAAAATGGCAAACCCATTCGTGATCTATTAACTGTCAAATTGTTTTGAAATGCGTCAAATTGAATTCAAATCTGCTCAGTTCTGGACCACTCATTATATCAGTTCTCAAAAAAAAAAAAAAAAAAAATGAGTTGAGTCTGGTATAATGAGCCACCAGTGCGGTTTTTCGATTTTTTAAGATCCACCACAAAAGATGTAAAAAAGTGGAGTACAAATCGTACTTTTCAATCAATGAACCGTCAAAATTGTCACACCAAATAAATTTTGAAAAGAGGATTGGAAAGTTTATATAATTTTGCAGATTTTCGCACCTTTAGATTTTTGAATTACGAACCACAAAATTTTTGACGAGTTTTCAAAGTTAGCGGCAAACTCTTTATCAATTTGGAATTTCTCAAATTTTCTAACCCTTAAACTCAACTTTTCACTGGATTTTGAGTATAATAATGAAAGATAAATTTATATTACCAGAAAGGCAATTTCATACTAATTCTAGTGGTCTAATTACATAAGCGATGCAATACTTTACACAAATATTATTGATATTTGTGAAAATATGCCACAAGATTTTCAAAATATAGATTTTCTTTATAAATTCACTTAATAGGTAAAGGTTATTCATTTTAATTCCACTATCAGTTTACTCAAAAATGTATAACTATTGTTCGAACAGTTTTTATCTTCATGACATGAGTCAAAACAAATTTATCATCACTTTTCGAGCAAATGGAACCAAGTGATAGTGATATTTCGCAGTATACAGGGTGACAAAAAGTCCTGTCACACTTTTTTGGGGTCGCCTGTAACCTATACGTTGCATCTCTCTGGTGCCATCTATATGTCAAATGAAAGTACTAACTTTGCTGCCCACAGTGGCAGAATTTCGTTTCTGTGCAGTTTGTGTACATTAAGTTGTGAGGGGCAGAGTTGAGAGCAGCTGTAATCGCTGAATATGTGAGAGGGTACAAACCCGGACACATATTCACATATTCAAACACCTAAAACCGCTCGTAATCAACCGGAAATTCGTGTTCCAGACCATGAATCGATACCTAGAGACCAAAGGCACCGAGGACAAGACACGATCTGGACGACCATGGTCTGTGATAACTCCAGGGTTGAAAAAGATTATACGAGACCGTACTTGCGCGCCGCTTGCGACGACTTTCCGAGACGTCTGAAGCTGGTTCGATCAGAGAAAGGTGGTGTAATTCCGAGATATCGTCTGTGAAGTATCTTGATGAGTTACTGAATAAAGCTATGAGGGTCAGATTCTATTTTTTGATCTTAATCTTTGAAATTGAAATTGAGATTTTTCTGTGTGACTGGACTTTTTTGTCACCCTGCAGTTGATATCAAATCGTATATTTTTCTTTGACAAGTATCCAGTTAAACGGAGCGCGAAATGTAATAGCACGCCAATCGGCAATGCGCGCAATGACTGATTTGCAAAATGGGCTTGGTCGAAATGCCAACGCGCGGAGTGGCTAGGTACGGGTCTGGGGGCACATGGATGGCCACTTGATTTGACACATGGGGCACATAGATGGCCACTGGGCACATAGGGGTACATAGATGGCCACTTGATTTGACATACTCGCTAGAAACTTGCGTATATGCATTAGGGTGTCCCAAAATTGCATAACTTCTGGGAATCTGGGGGCTCACCTTCTGTTGGCACCGCTGGCAACCATGGCCCGAACAGCGACGCCGCCGAACCAGTGAGCGCGGCGAAGTTTTGCCGCATTTGTCAAAGTGACAGAATCGACGGTTGGGGGCGAGAACGATTTTTTCAGTTAGCATAAAAACTCCAACAGTAGTGCATTGTTGCTTCCTAGCGCTAATCGAAAATTAGCTATATTTGGTATCGCGAAATAAGTAAAAGTGAAAGTAAAATTGTCGTTTTCACTGCTAAACCGTAAGTAGAAGGAATTTGTATCTTTTGAACCTTTTGATTAATCGAAATTGTTATTCAGGCGAGCCTAGCAGAAGGCATACATTTAACAACGTGTTCGGATAGGACGCTAACGGGGAAAACCATTTAATGTAAGAAAAACAAACTAAATACTTTATTCTTAAAACTAATAAATGATTCCCTTTTTAGTTTTGAGCTACTGCTTGAGCATTGCTCCAAAAACCGGTTTTCTTTTCGTCCGAACACAAAATGAGGTTAGAAACCATAACCTCCAACAGGAGCCTAATGCCGAAGCAACTGCCTATGATTGTGCTCTGTGTGATGAGCCAAACCATGTCGACCTCCATATGGTCCAGTGTGACACCTGTCCGCGCTGGTTCCACTACACCTGCGCCGGTGTTACTGAGGAGATAGAGGACAAACCATGGAGCTGCCCTACTTGCTCATCCGAACCACAAGTTGGTGCCGCCGGTAGTGGATCTCAGGAGGATATTTCGATCCTTGAGTCCCTGGATTTGGGTGCACGGAAGGATGCACGCTGGAAGCGGAACGAGGAGCAGCAAAAAGCTGCCGACGAACAGCACCAACGCGATTTGCTGTTGATGAGGGAGATGCAGCGGCGAAATTTTCAACGACAACTGCAGCGCGAGCAGCAGCAGCGCTTGGCGCAGCTGGAACTGGAACGCGAGATGCTGGAGATGAGACGGAAGGCTGATGAAGAGTACCAGGTACAGCGGAGGCAACTGTGGGGTACCTACGGAATCAATCCACAATCGCAGGGCTACCCAGGCACGATTCCACGGCACTCAGTTGGTGGTGAAGAGCAAATAAAATTTCCCGCTGGTCCACAATCTTACCCAGCATATTCGACGCCGTTGTCTGGAAGTAATCCCCCTACGGTGCCGATGACACCACTGCGGAATCCAGGAGTGTATCCAACAAGAGCGGCTCCCAGCAATTCGAACGTACCGATCGGTCCTCCTCCTCTCCCTACGTACCAGATGCCCCCTCCGCCACCGGAGAAAATTGATGGCTGCAATCCTTCGAATGTTCCAGTGAATCTGGCAACCAGGCACAACCCGCTGCTAAATCGCGGTCTGCCATTAGAGGAACCAGTGAATCCAGAATCTCCCACTCAACTCCGGTATTCGGCCACGCATCGCGTACATCTAGGGGGCCCAGTGGGTCCATGCGATCCGCCCAATCCGCCTCCACATTTGGATGCACAATGGCCGCAAGCACCTTTGCCACCTGTAGCCGAGTTGACCAGGGCACAGATCGCTGCTCGAAAAGGACCGTTCTGCAAACTACCGACCTTCAGCGGAGATCCCGAGGAATGGCCGCTGTTTTACAGCAGCTACATCAATGGAAACTTGGCGTGCAACTGGTCGAATTTGGACAATCTTGGAAGACTGCAGGAGGCTATTCAAAATCCCGCGCGCTCTAAGGTGCGCCACCATTTGATGCTGCCTGAAACGGTACCCGAAGCCATCGAAACATTGCGGAGACTTTACGGGCGCCCGGAACAAATTATTTCTGCGCTTGTGCGCAAGGCGCAGAATGCGAAACCGCCATGTCTGGAAAATCCAGTAACTTTTTCGGATTTCGGCATCATCGTGCAGCAACTCACCGATCATCTGATTGCGTCCGGACTCCGGGATCACTTGGTGAATCCACATCTCATTGATATCCTTGTGGCCAAGCTTCCTGGTCAGACGCAGATTGAATGGATCCGCTACAGACGTCAGCAAGGTTATTCCACTCTGAAAACTTTTGCCGATTTCATCACCGCCATCGGAGCCGATGCCCTAGAGCTGGAACACATCAACCGGATGCACGGTTGTAGCAAGGAGAGGCCGAAACCAGAGAAACCGAAAGCCGACAAGAAAGTGAAGGAGAAAAGTGCTGAGGGTTACCTGCATACCCACATCGGAGAGTTCGAGGACAAGCGGGCAAGCATAAAAAGAGAGCAGTCTGCCCCCTCCTCTTCCTCATCCAAGTCCATACAACAGCAGCAAACCCGGGTGCCATGCCACATTTGCAATCGCACCGATCATCGCACAAGGTTTTGCGACGACTTTGCTAAGCTGTCCTGGGAAGGTCGCGTGAAGGAAGTGGCCAAATGGAAGCTGTGCAAACTTTGCCTCAACGAACATGGCGATTCGAACTGTCGTTTCAAGCGCAAGTGCAACATCGGAAACTGTCATGAAATGCACCACCCACTACTTCACCCAACGAACAACAACAATTCTGTAGCCACTACTGATTGCAACGTTCACAGTGTCGACTCTCAACAACCAGTGATTTATCGAATGGTACCTGTCCGACTTAGCAACGGCAATCACTCGGTGAACGTAATCGCATTCTTGGATGAAGGCGCATCCTGCTCTTTGGTGGAACGTGACGTTGCAGATCAGATTCAGCTGGGAGGAGAACCACAACCACTTATCGTCAAGTGGACAGCCGGTATGACGCGCATGGAGCGCGACTCTAAGCGGGTGCACCTATCGATTTCCGCTATTGATTCGTCGGAGCAGTTCGTGCTGAAGAATGTGCACACCGTTGAGAAATTGAAACTTCCCGAGCAAAAACTACTCTTCGCAGATGTCGCAAGGAAGTATCAGCATCTGGAAGGGTTACCTGTCTGCGACTACCGCTGCGATACTCCACGAATTCTAATTGGACTCAAACATCTACACGTCTATGCTCCATTAGAATCACGTATTGGGGCCCCTGGTGAACCGATCGCGGTTCGAACTCATCTTGGTTGGACAGTGTACGGGCCACAAAATTTAGCAGATACCTCCGAAATGTTTTCTGGTCACCACGACATGAGCCCGGCAGATCGCGAGCTGCATGAGCTGCTACGTAGTCAATACATGCTGGAAGAAGCCGGAATCGCAGTTTCAGTTTTGCCTGAATCGTCGGAAGACCGCCGTGCTCGTGACCTGTTAGAAAAAACCACCGTGCGAATTGGCCAACGCTTCGAGACAGGGTTGCTGTGGAAGGATGACAACCCTCAATTGCCCGACAGTTACCCGATGGCCGTGAAGCGGCTGAAAGCCTTAGAACGAAAATTGTCGAGAAATCCCGAGCTGAAGGAGAAGGTAGCAAAACAAATCGCCGAGTACCAAGAAAAGGGATACGCCCATAAGGCGACCTCTCAGGATTACGCTGACGCTGCTGCTGGTGCCAAGGTCTGGTACCTCCCTTTAAACGTGGTCCTCAATCCAAAAAAGCCAAGCAAGGTCCGCCTTGTCTGGGACGCGGCGGCTGCAGTCAACGGAATTTCGCTCAACTCGGCTCTTTTGAAGGGGCCCGATATGCTGACCGATCTGCCTGGAGTTTTGTTTCACTTCCGAGAGCGACCCATCGCCTTTGGGGGTGATATTATGGAAATGTACCACCAAATTGGTATACGACGAAGCGACAAGCAGGCCCAACGTTTCCTGTACCGGGATGAGCCAACTGATCCGCCGGAGATTTTCGTCATGGACGTGGCGACCTTTGGCTCTACATGCTCACCGTGTTCCGCCCAGTATATAAAGAACCGGAACGCAAAGGACTTTGCTGACGAATATCCAGATGCAGCAGCGGCGATTGTCGACAATACTTACGTTGACGATTACCTTGATAGCGCAGATTCGGTGGAAGAGGCAGTCACGCGAGCACAGCAGGTGAAGAAAATCCACTCGGCAGGCGGGTTCCGAATTCGCAACTGGGTCTCAAATAGTACCGAAGTCCTGGAGAAATTGGAGGAGCCGACGGAGCGCCAAGTAGTCCATTTCAGCGCCAACAAGACAACGAACATGGAGCGCATTCTTGGTGTGTTCTGGGATCCAGTCGAAGATGTCTTCCGGTTTTCGATCAAACTCCGCACTGATCTGGAGCCGTTCATGGACGGCAGTCAACGACCTACCAAGCGACAAGTAAGCGGCTGCGTCATGAGTTTTTTCGACCCTCACGGTCACCTTGCCCCTTTCACTATCCACGGGAAGCTGATAATCCAAGACTTGTGGCGCGAAAATTGCGGCTGGGACGAAGTCATCAGCGATCAAATAGCAGCCAAATGAGCGGTGGATCAAAGCACTGCCAGAAGTAGAGGCGCTCAAGATTCCACGGTGCTACTTCTCTTTCGCGTCGCCCCAAGATCGCGAATCAATTCAACTCCACATTTTCTCGAATGCGAGCGAGAACGCTTATGGGAGCGCAGCATACTTCCGGATCAACATCAACGGTCAAGTACATTGTGCTATTGTTGCCGCGAAAGCGAAGGTGGCCAGACTGCAGCATTTATCGATTCCTCGACTGGAACTATTGGCGGCCGTTCTCAGTGCGCGACTGGCGCAATGGATTCTCGCAAACCATAACCTGTGCAACTTGAGAATTTTCTTCTGGACGGACTCGTTGACAGTCCTCTCGTGGATAGTATCAGACCATCGAAATTACAAACAGTTTGTTGCTTTCCGAATCGGCGAGATCCACTCCCTGACGAACATCAATGATTGGCGGTGGGTACCCACTAAATTGAACATCGCCGACATCCTGACTAAATGGGGGAATGGCCCCCAACTATCGTCGAATGAGCAGTGGGTGAACGGTCCGAACTTTCTGTACCTTCCGGAAGAACAATGGCCCCAAAGAGAGAAACCGACCCCGAATGTTGCCGAAGAGCTTAGAGCAATCCACAACTTCCACGATATTGTTCTACCTGAGCCGCTTATCGACTGCACACGTTTCTCACGCTGGCTGGTGATGGTCCGCACGATAGGATGCCTGTTCCGGTTTGCATCCAATTGCCGTCGAAAGAAGGAAAGTCAGCCGATCCAAGTTGTACCCGTTCCCGAAACCTCAAAGCTCCGAAAACTAGTTATGAAACCCTTGGAATGTACAGTAGTCCCGCTAACACAAGAGGAGCATCGTCGTGCTGAAGGAGTTCTGTGGGCGATAGCTCAAAGTAAAGGATTTGGTGACGAGCTGAAAATACTGACGAAGAATCGTGACGTGCCGCCGGAGAAATGGATCGCCATCGAACGTGATAGTCCCCTTCACAAGAAATCTCTTCTTTTGGACGAGAATAGAATCATTCGTCTTGAGGGTAGGAGTGCTTACGCCGATTTGTTACCATTCGAGATGCGGTTCCCGATAGTTCTTCCCAGGGAGCATGATGTCACATCGTTGCTCTTGCAGTTCTACCACAAACAATTCGGCCATGCTAACGGTGAAACAGTCGTCAACGAAGTTCGGCAACAGTTCTACGTTCCACACTTGAGAGCAGCAGTGAAACAGATAGTAAAGAACTGCGGATGGTGCAAAGTAAAGAAGTGTCTGCCGAGACAGCCGAAGATGGGTCCCCTACCTGATCAACGACTCACTCCTGGGCTGCGTCCATTTAGTTTCGTCGGCATAGACTATTTCGGCCCAATCATGGTCACTGTTGGGAGGCGATCGGAGAAACGATGGGTAGCGCTGATGACGTGTTTAACAACCAGAGCCGTGCACATGGAGGTGGTCCATAGTCTGAGCAGCCAATCTTGCATCATGGCCATCGAGAGGTTCACCGGCATCCGAGGCACCCCCTTGGAGTTCTTCTCGGACAATGGGACCAATTTCCAGGCTGTGAGCAAGGAGTACGGAAAGTTGGGACTGCAAATCGATACCGCTTGTGCTGATAGGTTTACTCGAGCTCGCACACGCTGGAGCTTCAACCCTCCCTCAGCTCCTCATATGGGAGGGATCTGGGAGAGGCTCGTGAGATCAACCAAGGAGGCGATGAAGGCTCTGGACGACGGCCGACGACTAACCGACGAAGTGCTGCTAACCGTGTTGGCCAAAGCTGCGGAAATGATCAACTGTAGACCGCTGACATACATTCCCCAAGAGTCATCGGAGGTGGAAGCTTTAACGCCAAATCACTTCCTCCGAGGTTTTCCGTCCGGGGAACATCATCAGGTGGAGGAAACGGCCAATCCTGCTGAAGCTTTACGGGACCAGTATAAACGAGCACTCCAGCTAGCGGACATCCTGTGGCAACGTTGGGTCAAAGAATATGTGCCCTGTATCGATCAACCAACGAAGTGGCACGCCGACAGCCAACCGGTAGCGGAAGGTGACCTGGTGTACATCGCCGATGGTAACAGCAGGAAGACCTGGGTGCGAGGCGTGGTCCAGCAGATCATCCCTGGGCGAGACGGAGTGATTCGCAGAGCTGTGGTGCGTTTGGCGAATGGGAAGGAGCTGCGTCGTCCGGTGAACAAGCTTGCGGTGTTGGAGATTGGTGGTAAATCCAGTCAGGCGAAGGACCCTGCACTAGAGTTACGGGCGGGGGCGATGTTGGCACCGCTGGCAACCATGGCCCGAACAGCGACGCCGCCGAACCAGTGAGCGCGGCGAAGTTTTGCCGCATTTGTCAAAGTGACAGAATCGACGGTTGGGGGCGAGAACGATTTTTTCAGTTAGCATAAAAACTCCAACAGTAGTGCATTGTTGCTTCCTAGCGCTAATCGAAAATTAGCTATATTTGGTATCGCGAAATAAGTAAAAGTGAAAGTAAAATTGTCGTTTTCACTGCTAAACCGTAAGTATCCGTAGTAAACCGTAAGGAATTTGTATCTTTTGAACCTTTTGATTAATCGAAATTGTTATTCAGGCGAGCCTAGCAGAAGGCATACATTTAACAACGTGTTCGGATAGGACGCTAACGGGGAAAACCATTTAATGCAAGAAAAACAAACTAAATACTTTATTCTTAAAACTAATAAATGATTCCCTTTTTAGTTTTGAGCTACTGCTTGAGCATTGCTCCAAAAACCGGTTTTCTTTTCGTCCGAACACCTTCCAAATGGTAGATTAGGATGTGCAGAACAAACTTTTGTATGGGGCCGACTAAAAAAATCATGTTTAGAGGTTCCGCAAGCGCGATCTTCAAAAAAGTCCACTTTCAAAAGATTTGATTTTAAATAAATTCTAGGTCCAGAAATTTTCATAAAGTTTATATATTTTATATTTTTTTAATTTTGTTTGAGTTAAAAACTACACGTAAAAAAAACAAAATGAACCAAACTTGTATCAAAATGTAAAGCTAGCAAGCTATTTCCAAGAAAAAAAAAATTTTTGGTCCAAAAATTTTGAATTCAACTGACCAAAATGTGTACCAAGCGTAAAATATTTTTGATACCAATACCATCAAAAGATGTGGATTTTTGTGCACTTAAACTTTGCTGAACAAAACATGTGATTTGTATCAACGTGTGAACAGCTATTCTTGATCTAATGCTTAACAAAAATCACAATTTAGGATATTTTTTATTTAATTTATCAAATTTGTCTTAATAAATACATACTTTAAAATTAAAATACTTGCAAAAAAATACTTTCATGGTTTAAAGGAGTCATCAGACGGCCATATGCCGAATTTGAGCAGAATCGGACAACAGGAAGGGGTTGCACTGAATCTCAAGTGCGAAAGGGATTCTGAGACAGAGTGTTCTAAAGAAGCATAAAAAACTGGTTTTTCAGCATACATTTTTGTCTTTACCAATGGATTGCTTGATTATGTAGGTTTTATTAAAATTTCAATTAAGACTAACATTTCACCTCAAGACTGCAACTCGATTGGACTTAAAACAAAAAAGTTATGGCTGTTCCAAGATTGTATTTTTGTGGCAAATTGTCGTTTAACACACAATGAGTACATTTTACTCATTGCGTTTTACAGGACAATTCGCCACAAAAATACAATCTTTGAACGGTTAAAACTTTTTTGTTTTAAGTCCAATCGAGTTGCAGTCTTCAGGTGAAATGTTAGTCTTAATTGAAATTTTAATAAAACCTACATAATCAAGCAATCGATTGGTAAAGACAAAAATGTATGATGAAAAACCAGTTTTTTATGCTTCTTTAGAACACTCTGTCTCAGAATCCCTTTCACACTTGAGATTCAGTGCAACCCCTTCCTGTTGTCCGATTCTGCTCAAATTCGGCATATGGCCTTCTGATGACTCCTTTAAACCATGAAAGTATTTTTTTGCAAGTATTTTAATTTTAAAGTATGTATTTATTGAGACAAATTTGATAAATTAAATAAAAAATATCCTAAATTGTGATTTTTGTTAAGCATTAAATCGTGAATAGCTGTTCACATGTTGATACAAACCACATGTTTTGTTCAGCAAAGTTTAAGTGCACAAAAATCCACATCTTTTGATGGTATTGGTATCAAAAATATTTTACGCTTGGTACACATTTTGGGCAGTTGAATTCAAAATTTTTGAACCAAAAAATTTTTTTTTTCTTGGAAATAGCTTGCTAGTTTTACATTTTGATACAAGTTTGGTTCATTTTGTTTTTTTTACGTGTAGTTTTTAACTCAAACAAAATTTTAAAAAATATAAAATATATAAATTTTATGAAAACTTCTGGACCTAGAATTTATTTAAAATCAAATTTTTTGAAAGTGGACTTTTATTAAAGATCGCGCTTGCGGAACCTCTAAACATGATTTTTTTTTAGTCGGCCCCATACAAAAGTTTGTTCTGCACATCCTAATCTACCATTTGGAGGGTGAGCCCCCAGATTTCCAGAAGTTATGCAATTTTGGGACACCCTAATAATCATACCTAAACTTAAATTACCTTTGGTTGTTGAATAAATCGGAAAAATAAAAATTTACAAAAATCACGATAAGTAAACTGAGTCTGAGCAGGCGTCGATTGAAAAGCAAACACGAATTTTGTTCCATGCTGCCAAAAATAATTTTCTTAAAAGCAAGTTCACTGGTGTTGAGAAAAAGTGGTAGAAATTTTGACATTTTGAAAATTTTACCATTCAAAAATGTTTTCAAGATCTTGGGGCGTTGTATTTTTTTACAACACTGTTTCTATTTCTTCCGTATGTGATAGAAATATTACTATTTTTGCATCACAGCATGCGAAAATACAACACGTGTTGTAAAAAAACTAGAAGGCCACAGATCTTGAAAATGTTTTTGCATGGCAAAATTTTCAACACGTGCCGTAAGTGTCAAAATTTCTACCACTTTTTCCCAACACCAATGAACTTGCTCTAAGTAAAAAGTGGAAAAACAGTTAAATTGGGAGTTGTGGACATTTCTTAACACTAAAGGAACCAGCTGTTATTAGCCGTTCCTCAAATTCCAAATTAGGTCCGCTGCGTAAAAAAGCTTTCTCGGAATACTGTTTCCTGTTCAGGAAACCGGATCCATCGGAACCGTGGTTTTAATACTCTTCATGTGGTTTGGTGGTTCTAGCATTTGTAGGATGCTAGCCATCATATCCTTGAAAGATGTAGGCACACTTAATGTTCATTTTTTCGACACGATATATTTAATTCAACTTTAATTTAGGGGATGTAACAAATTTATCGATAAACCACTTACTTCAACATCAACGAATGCTTAGTATTCCGTACGTTTTTCCGATTCAGGAGGTAGATGAGGGCAATCAGGTTTCCGACACAGCCAAACAGGTACGATAATCCGATCAGGATGTGACACGGTTTCGCAAAGAAGTGCGATACAGAAGGAATGCTTGTTGTTGAATTGGCTTCCACAAGCATCTCCACACTGGCGTTTGCAGCAGCGGTAAATTTGCTGAATGAATCGTTTGATGGTGATTGATCTGCCATTTTTCTCCAAACAATTTGAATATTTATATATTTTTATTTTTCACTAGTTTGGAATATACAAACAACCTGATCCACTAAAGCTTCGGCACTTAGTTATAAATCGCACTCAATTGCTCATCACTCGGTTGAAATTCACCACTTCAGCACTTTCCCTCACCAATAATCTAGCGTTATGCTCCATTGATCATCTTCTGCTCCACCGATCATCTCTCGCGTGGTATTTTCGGAAGAGAATACTTTAAGGACTGCAACTGAAGGGGCTTGTAATGGGCCTCTCCGTGCCTCCACTAAGCTGTAAGATCCCCTAACCCGGATCGACCCAAGAGAACGAACATCCACCCGAACCGACCACGCGCGCTTCCGAAATCAAACTAAACCGAAACGCGGGAAAGCGAAAGAACTTTATCCACCCACGAGCAATTCCAGCGAAGATTTGCCTCCCCCCATCCCCCTTGTGAGGCCGTTCACGATGGATTTTCCCTCTGGTTGGAGGAGCCAAGCCTAGAGTAAGTGGATGGAGAAAGATCAGCTCCATCGTTTGTGTTTTGTTGCAGTTAATTTTCGATGACGACGATGATGATGCGATGTGGCAATGATTTGGAACGTCTCCTCAGTTTGGGGAAGGTTTGCCGATTGATGATGACGGCCAATTATTGGGTGGACAATGTGGATCCATGGCGTTTTACGGCAGACAAAGTGCTGGCCAAATTGGTTGGATGCAAAGGAAACGATTTAATTGTTTTATTGATCGTTTGTATTCAAATCGGATTGAAACACGATACGATATCTGATTGGGTGATCCTGGTATGGAGGGTGTTGTTGGGAATGAAATATCTATCAGATTTTGTTTTACCGGGATAGATAGCCCGTCTTAATACTTAACGAAATTTGCCTCCAAATGTTGTTCCAAATTCGTTTGTTGTTTGGACAAAATATAATATTAATCATCCTAAAAGTCGACTACAAACACCTTGGACACCTTAAACATTGTTAGTTCCACAGGGATGTTACACTTACATTTATTTATTTAAATCTTCTGTTTAATATAGAACGATTCTTATAATCTCAGGCAAAATTCGAGTTTCTTTTAATTTAATTATTGAATGGAAACTGTAAAATTTCTTAAAAATATTTGGGATAAACCGTTCAGAGCAACGTGATTTGCAGAAATTTCGCAACCCCTGCTTGGAATGACATCTAACTAACAACATATAAGAGGTTCACCCTTTCATTGACCATAAGTTTCAGCTGTCAAACCAAGGACATGTGAAGCGGAAAAAAACTTTTATTTACTGGGTCGTTCAAACTTAATTGTCCAAAATTCCATCCCATGAAATAATTTTTTTTTTATTTGGTTATGACCGAAGAAGTTTATAAAACCTGTTGACGGTCTCTAGACAGTGTTACAGTTCCAGGGTTGTAATTATTACCTTCATATTTTACCAGGACTGTCCAATACAGATTTTTCTTCACCTACACTTCAATTGGAGGTCAACCTTCGTTGCTAACTGGAATGTGACAGACCAGACCCGTTGACTGGCCGGCCAGTTTGAAACAGTCACAACACTACTCTCTGGAGCCACCAGTTGACCAGTAAGTCATCTCTCCATACACACTGCAAATATCTTTACTGTGGTTTATTTAGGTGTCAGATGACACTTCCAACGAGGTTTCACAGATTGTTCGAGTTTAATGTACACGGAAAATAATAAAAAGGTAAAAGCCTAGTCAAAAAGGTAACTTCTACCTCTTCAAGGTAAATCTTAACTCGAAGTGAGGCGAAGTTTTTCTTTATAATAATAAGATTTGTAAAACTTACCTCGTAACGAGATGAAGTTGGCCTGGATTGAGCTAAACAAAACGGCTCAATTCATCTCGAAAAAATTGAACCCGTTTATTGAGGTTAAGATGTTTCGTTATTCAAGAACAAGTTTTCCTCCGTGCCCAATATGTGAAAATCGGAACAGAACGGTAAATGTTTTCTTAGATTTCATTTAGTAGTGCTAGTTCTCGTCATATGCTTATGTTACAAATTGGCCGACAGAGCTTCCAAGTGTCTTCCTCGTCATTCCGGAACATTCCCCAGGTGTCATCCCGGAAAGCCGAACCTGACCGGATTAATCGAAGGAGAAGGACATGAATGTTAACGCAACGCAGAAGGATTCAGCGGCCATGGTGGCTGCGAAAAAGGTAAAATTTATCTTTTTGCTAAGTGAATGAAAACAAAAAGGTTGATGCTATCTCTTTCAGTCACACAAGTATCACTTACAGCCTGATTGTGTGTAACCTCTGCCGCCCTTAAATCTCAACTTCAAGCAACACAAATCCATGCCGATAACTGATTGCACTTCTAAATTCCATTATACTATTTTAGCCACCACTCTGAAGGAGCATTCTAAACTTTGCGAGAAAAAAAATAACCTTTTTCGGAAATTCGAATCTTTAATCGCGGAGCACTTGCAAAACAAAGCTTTCTTCACTCTGTCCTTCTGTTCCGATTTTCACATATTGGGCACAAAACAAAACATTCCTGAATGACAAAACAGCTTAACTTAAAAAAACGGATTCGGCAAATAGTTACCTTTTTTTAAAGATTAATAGTACCCTTTTGTTTTGCTCAATCTAGGTCAACTTCACCTCGCTACGAGGTAAGTTTTTTTTTTGAATTTACCTTTTTCTAGGTGAATTGAACCTTTTTTCCAGCTCGATTCAGGTAAACTTTACCTCGCTGTGAGGTGAGTTTCAGCTCGAATAGGTAGAAGTTACCTTCTTTGCTTTCAGGTGCGTCCTCCTGCTTTCTCGGTAAAATTTACCTTTTTATTATTTTCCGTATTTATTTTTGAAATGATATTTTGTTCAATCCGACGTTTCAAGACTGATTAAAATTGTGAATTGTTAAATTTCGAATACTACATTGATCTCAGCATAATCTTTGTCCTACTTACAATAAGCTCATCTTTTTTTAACTTTTGTTAAGTTTAACGTCTGGATTGTTCACTATTTTTGTTGTTCCTAAGTAAAGTAAAATTATGTTTGAATTGAAATTTACGATTTTGAATTGGCTATTCTGGTTCTTACCAAAAAAATATGAATAAAATCTACACAGTCAATTTGAAAAATATGATTAACCGGCAATTTTAAAAATGGAGTTCCCCACCCACCCCCTTCCAATGCGGAAAGGGCTCATGACCTACCTTAGAAACAGTTTTAGTAGTATTCTATCTGAATTACATCACATGTCCCGATCAGGAGAGCATATCTTAATTGTTACACAATCTAATCTCAACGAGATATTATTAACTTATTCAGATATAGCTTTGATAGCTAAATCTTAATTTTTTTCGAAAAAAAAAATTATTATATCTCTTTTGATACAATCAGTCGTTTTTTTCCGCCTGCAAGACAAAGCTTCGAAAACTTTTATTGGAAGTTTGAAAGGTTTATTCCAATCACTATATGGTGCAGAACATCAATCTAGCTGTACGAAATTAATAGCGCCCAGAGATGAAGAGATAGACATTTGATGTCTTCAGCAACTTTGTTCAGTTTAACATGGAGCATATTCTAGTATAAAAATTTTTGCCATGTTAAACTGAACAATGTTGCTGAAGACATCAAATGTCTATACTCTATCTCTCCATCCCTGGGCGCTATTAATTTCGTACAGCTAGATTGATGTTCTGCACTAATGTGCAATTCATAAGAATCCCAGATTTTTTTCAGCACATACCCGGGCCGGAAAATCCAGGCTTTTTTATCTAACAACCTGGCAAAATTCGGACATTTGATTCCAAAATGTCGACCAAAAATCCGGCCCATATCCGGGCAAATTTGGTCAAAATCCTGGAAATACTCAACACAAATCAAGAAGAAAACACGAAAAAAAAAATCTCTATGAGATTTTAAATCATTCAAAAAATTCTCATGATTATTTTTATAAAACTTGCTCAAAAAATTTCGTTTTAAACGCACAAATAAAAGTTTAAACAACACAATTTGTTTTTTTTTGTTTCTTTGTTTTGGCAAATAAAGTGAATAAATCCGGGCATTTTTCAATAAAATACGGGCAACCGGGCTTGGCCGCACTTTTGTCAAATTTTGAATAAAATATCCGGGAAAACCCGGATAAACAGTCAGAGCTTCATAATTCAAAGCATGCGGTGGCTCAAAAAGCCTTCATTCGATTCCTCAGAAAAAATCACATTTGGGGAGAGTGAGGATTAGGGTATTCCAAAATTGCTTAAATTCTGGGAATCTGGAGGCTCACCCTCCAAATGGTAGATAAGGATGTGAAGAACAAACTTTTGAATGGGGTCGACTAAAAAAATCATGTTTAGAGGTTCCGCAAGGGCGATCTTTGAAAATATTTTATTTTAAATAAATTCTGGGTCCAAAAATTTTTACAAAATTTTTATATTTAATTTTTTTTTTTGAAATTTTGTCTGGGTTAAATACTACACGCAGAAAATGAAAAATGAACGAATTTCGTATCAAAATTGAAAATAAGCAAGCAATTTTGAATAAAATAAAAAAAAATTGTTTCAAAAATGTTTATTCAACTGACTCAAATGTGTACCTAGCGTGAAATATTTTTGACACCAATGCCATCAAAAGATGCGGATTTTTGTGCACTTTAACTTTGCTGAAAAAAGCATTTTGTTTGTATCTTCGTGTGAAGAGCTATTCACGGTTTAAACCTTAATAAAAATCACAATACAGGATATTTTTTACTTAATTTATCAAATTCGTTTTAATAAATACCTACTTTAAAATCAAAACACTTGCAAAAAAGATTTACATGGTTTAAAGGAATCAGCAGAAAGCTATACGCCAAATTTGAGCTGAATCTGACAACGGAAAAGGGTTGCACTGAATCTCAAGTGTGAAAGGAATTCTGAGACATTGTGTTCTGAAGAAGCTATAAAACTGGTTTTTCATCAAATATTTTTTTCTTCACCAATCGAATGCTTAGTAATGTTGATTTTATTAAAATTTCAATTAAGACTAACATTGCACCTGAAGACTCGATTGGACTTAAAACAAAAATGTTATGGCTGTTCAAAGATTGTATTTTGGTGGCAAATTTTAGTTTAACACACAATGAGTACATTTTATTACTTTTTAGAAAAAGTTCTGTTCTTCCAATTTTCTCATCCCACATCATTCATCATTGTACTATTGTAATTCTTTCATAATTAGAATTATTAAAAATTGGAACCAGCTCCCGACGCGTATAAAGTTTATTTTTTCAAAAAAAAGGATTCAAAAAGAATTTACTGGCTTTAATAAACAAAAATGCATAAAACCTAGAATTGTACCTATTGTTTCATTCTACATAACTTAGGGAATAGTTAAATAAGACTGCATACGGTTGTTCTAATAATTACAAAATTGTGACGATTTAAAAGATCTTTGATCTTATGTTACATGGAAATAGCAAATAAATAAATAAAAATAATATTTATCCAAAGGGCTAATATAATTTATTTTCTTTTAATTATAGAAAAAATTGCCTATAATTATGCATTGTCATTAGCGTTGAAACAAAGCTATAGAATTTCCTTCTTCTGTCAGTTATAAATTGTGAAATGAGAACAAATATAACCAAAATAGTCAATTGACATTCTATCTTGGGGTTTTGTTTGATTTTTTTCCAAAGATTCCTGAATAAAAGATCAAGTCTCCTTCATTAGAGAATCAAGTCTCCCGTAACTTCAAAAATATCGCTTTTTTTTTACTTCCACGAAAAAGCTTCTAGTTCATCTACGGGTTCAAGTATCGTTTTAATTTTCGGAGCATAGAAACTTGAAGTTACACAATATCAGAAAGTGTAAAAGTGTGCGAGTTGCTAAATTTTTCCAAAAAGATATGGTGATAATAAGAAAAGTATCCCCACTCTCTCCTATATAAGTCCCATTTGGTTTAAAATGATCAAGTCCGAACATGCTTTTCTGCAATATGTGAAAATTTAAGGGGAACTAAGGTTTAAACACCCATAGCTCGATTTTCCAATGCGTGTGGTGGTTCAAATAGCCTTCATTCGATTCCCCGAACAAAACACACTAGATAGTTCTCATTTGTTTTAAAATTTTTCAGTCCCAACAAGCTTTTTCTGAACTATATTAAAAATGTTGGGAAATTAAGGGTAAACGGCCATAACTCCTTTTACGATGCGTGCGGTGGCTCAAACAGGCTTCATTCAAATATTCAAAAAAAAAAAATTATAAAAGATCTCCTTTGATTCAAAATCTTCCAGTCCGAACATGTTTTTTTTCTGAATAAATAGAAAAATGTAGGGGAATGGGAGATGAAATGATTCGAAATTTTAAATACTCTAAAAAATTATTTATATACTTTATTAAACACAAATTTCTCTCTAGAATTTCATCCTGCCGAACACGCAATCTAAAATTTCGAATTACAAAATATACGGCGATTAAAATCTTATAGCAACAGAAATTGGCAATAAAAAATAATACATTGAAATAATACAATTCAAAAACTGACACTTGGCCAGAAAGTAAGAAAAAGCGAAAAATCGACAAGTAGCAACTACTCGCACTTCACAGCGAGAATTCGAAAAAAGGGAACGTGTCGCTAGAACTGCCGTATAAGGAAAGCTCAGTAGGCCCAGATCCCTGCAACGATACAGGATTGGTCTAAGTATCGTGCGACCAATATCTATTTGCAAAATGTTAGTGAATCTCGTTTTAAAGTTTTTTCCTCAGATTTAAGCTTTTTTTGCCTTGACAGCATAGGAGAAGAAAGCTTAAATCTGAAGAAAAAAGCTTATATCTGAAGAAAAAAGCTTAAATCTGAGAGATGTGCTCCACAAGGATTGTATATCGTTGCAGGGATCTGTGTAGAGCAAAGGCGGGACAATTCATGGGAGCTTTTCAACAACATGCCCTCTAGCCTAAAATTTCAACATCTATCAAGCTTTCTAATGCCTCTAATGGCGCTCTAATGCCTGTCTATCCAATTTTCTTTCATACTCTATGAAAACAAAAAAAAAACACAAAACAATTCTCTCTATAATTTCATCCCGCCGAACATGCCATCTATAACTTCGAATCATAAAGTATATGATAATTGAAATCTTATTGCATTGAGGGTAAAAACAGCCATAATTCCATTTTACGATGCGTGCGGTGGCTTAAACAGCCTTCATTCGATTTCTTCTAAAAACCACTTAAGATTTGGTTCAAATTTTTCAGGTCTGCACATGCTGTTCTGAACTATTTGAAAAATGTCGTTAAATTGAGGTACAACAGTCGTAACTCCGTTTTCCGATGTGTGCAGTGGCTCAAAAAGCCTTTATTCGATTACTCGGAAAACTCACAATAGTAAAGTATCATTTGGTTCAACAATTTTAAATCCAGACTTACTTTTTTCACAACTAATTGCAAAAAGGTTGGGAATTTAGAACAAAATCAACTATAATTCCATTTTTTTATTCTTCGGGAAATATTACATAAGATAGGTCTCATTTGTTTTAAAATCATCCAGTCCGAACATGCTTTGTCTGAATTTATTGAAATGTTGGGGAATTGAAGGTAAAAACAGCCATAACTCCACGATACTTGCGGTGGCTTAAATAGCATTCATACGATTCCTAAGAAAAAAAAAACCACCAAGGTAAGTCTCATTTTATTCAAAATGTTAAAGTCCGAACATGCTTTCTCTGAACTATTTGAAAAATGTAGGGGAATTGAGGGTAAAATCAGCCATAACTCCATTGTTCGATGCATATGCGATGGTAGCTAAAATAGCCTTCATTTGATTCCTCGTAAAAAATCACACAAGATAGGTCTATTGTTGTTTCAAAATTTTGTAGTCCAAATCAGTGTTTTTCTGAATTATTTACAAAATATAAGGGAATTAGGGGTTAAAAAGGACCTGTATCTCGATCGTTAGCTCGTGCGGTGTCTGAAACTATGTACAATCAATTCTCCGGGTATTTTCACTAGCAAAAACTATGTTTTCACAAATTTGTTCATGTAGGGTGGAAGATATTGAATTTCTTCGCAGTTTATACACTTTTCCCTCATTGTGCACTGGTAGAAAGAGATACACAAACACCGTCTCTTTTCTCCCCTCTGCACACTGTACAGCAGTAGGGTCTATAACAATCATAGAATTATATCTCGCACTCAAACACTTCCCCATGCCAAAGGAGACATGAGCAGAAATGTATGAAACTTAATTTTCTCGTGTACACGGTTCGAAAGATCTTGACGAGACGAGAAAAAATCACTAAGAAAAATGTTATGAAACAAAAAAGTTGTTTTTAGTATGGCCAGACTTGGCAATTTGGTTTCCAAATGTACACGGATGAGCAATATGCGGTTCGAATGATCTCGACGAGTCAAGAAAAAATTACCTACTAATCAAATGGCCTATCCTCATTGATTCAATTTACTCGATTATTTCAAAGTTATATAAATATTGTATTTGTTTCCATTTGCTTGATTAGTTCTCGAGCTATGTCAAAAGTTGTATGTAAGCTCCCTCTCCTCTTAATATCACCCCGCTGGAACAAGGGAGAGTCTCAAACTAATCATAGAAACATACCTTGTATTCAAATACCATCCTATTTTTCATTTTGTTTATTGTTTTAAAACTTTGTGAAGAAATTCATGTGGAGTTAAATGTATGGAATAATATTTCTTTCAATATAAGTAAGAAATTTTCAAGTTTTGCAGTAAATTGGATTTTATATTTTATGTTTCATAAAACTATATATATCAATATTTTAACTTTCGTAACATCTTAAACTAAAATATACATTTTCACTTAAATCTATTAAGCACCTTAACATGACCCTACTCGTCAAACACTCGCAATCAACAACAGTCTATTTAGTGAAAACTTTTGCTAAAATCCCACGGATGTTGTTGTAACAGCGAGATTCCTTCGATCTTCGGCTTCAGTTCCGGTTGCTCCCGACGCATGGCATGCGACTCTTCACCATCGGAACTGTGGCCACCGGTGCAGCACGATTGCGGTTGTTGTTGATGTTGTGATCGACATGGTGAAGAAGTGTTGGCAGAACTACTAGGGGATGCTGCCGGACTTCCGGCGCAGATCGGGGCGTCTCCCTTCTTGCGCTTGACGCGACGGTTCTGGAACCAGATCTTGACCTGTTTCTCGGACAAACGCAGCCGGTTGGCGATCTCGATCCGTCGCAATCGGGTGAGGTACATGTTGGAGGCGAATTCACGCTCCAGTTCTAGCAGTTGGGTGCTGGTGAAGGCCGTGCGGATACGCTTGCTCGATAGCTCATCGTCGATCAAGTAGCTTTGTCCATCGAGGGGCGTGGGCGATGGTGTTGAAGACTTACTGGCGGGTGCGGTTGAGGTTTTTGGGAGCGTGGCCGATGGTGAACTGTAGGGGGCGTAACGTTCTGGAGTTTTTTCGCAACGGTACAACTTCCGGTAGTAATCCTCTTTGGGGGAGAATTTCAGCGGTTGCACATCCGTCGGCTGGTACAGCATCTTCGGGGAAAGATCAAGTCCAAGGCTCTGAGGCTGAGGAATCGGAACGTGATGCGGTGAAAACTGAAGTTGCTGGGCGGCAGCTAGTTGTTGCTGTTGCTGCTGCTGTTGTAATCCAAGTGAGAACAGGTAACTTCCAACGTAACAGGCCGAATACGGTAAAGTGGCCGGTGGTGTCACCGGAAGTTGAGTAAACTGGCTGTAGTTGTACATGGTATTCTTAGCCGGAGTCGGCTTATCACTGATTAACGAATCCACTAGGAATGATCGAGACATTTTTCGATAGTCTTTTGAAACACTTATCACTCTCAACAATTGATACAAGATCACGGTTTTCCTTTCGTTCTTGCAGAACGTACACAAATGAAAACGGATAACCAAAAAAGGCACCAAAACCAGCTCGAAGTTGTTTGCTTGAGAACCAAACGAGAACTATGCTTCCTGGAGGATGAGGGAACGCTTTTATAGGTGACCCGAAGGATCCGAAAAGATCTCGTCCCCTCCACCTTTTTTTCTTATTTTTAGTATTTCATTCATCCCTTCGTGTATCCTTTTTCCCACTTTCGAAGGGAAGGCTGGGTCAAAGCAAGGACTCGCTCGGTAAAACAGATCCTTTTTACCCACCACGCGTTCGCCCTTCTGAATGGACTGACGGCAAACGGCAAGGTGAGGGAAAGGTTCGAGAAAGGCGGCAACAAAGGGCAGTGTTGTACGCATTGTTCATTTTTTTGTGAATGGAATTTTTCAGGATCGATTTTACCGATTGAAAGTTGATTTGTGGTCTGAAAATACCTTTCCTTAAAAAGTGTAGAATATTCAATATTAATGTGAGCTCCTGAACTACAAAAAAGATAATTCTAAAGTTCATAGGAAATAAACTTCGTAAATATTTACAAAAGTAAATATACGGATAAATTGGATCATATAAATGATATTTTATTTATCGGGATCGTTCCGTTGGATGATTAGTGATCAAAATGCATTTTGAAATTTTCTGTTTCATACGCTAGGGCGAAAGCGCCGTAATTTATGTAATGTAAGCCTCGCTTATAACAAATAGTTTACCGTAAATAGGAAAAATCTACATCATGTGTATAACACATTGCGGACCAATTACGAAAAATCTCGTTTTTTCATCGCCAAGAGTGCGCCACAGTTAGGAACATAACTCAAATATAATAAACTTAATAAGGAAA
>NW_026598382.1:0-30962 GCF_029784155.1 Uranotaenia lowii | reverse complement strand
TTGTCAAAATTGTCAAAATTGTCAAAATTGTCAAAATTGTCAAAATTGTCAAAATTGTCAAAATTGTCAAAATTGTCAAAATTGTCAAAATTGTCAAAATTGTCAAAATTGTCAAAATTGTCAAAATTGTCAAAATTGTCAAAATTGTCAAAATTGTCAAAATTGTCAAAATTGTCAAAATTGTCAAAATTGTCAAAATTGTCAAAATTGTCAAAATTGTCAAAATTGTCAAAATTGTCAAAATTGTCAAAATTATCAAAACTGTCAAAATTGTCAAAATTGTCAAAACTGTCAAAATTGTCAAAAGTGTGAAAATTGTCAAAATTGTCAAAATTGTCAAAATTGTTAAAATTGTCAAAATCGTCAAAATTGTCAAAATTGTCAAAATTGTCAAAATTGTCAAAATTGTCAAAATTGTCAAAATTGTCAAAATTGTCAAAATTGTCAAAATTGTCAAAATTGTCAAAATTGTCAAAATTGTCAAAATTGTCAAAATTATCAAAATTGTCAAAATTAACACAATTGACAAAATTGACAAAATTGACAAAATTGATAAAATTGACAAAATTGACAAAATTGACAAAATTGACAAAATTGACAAAATTGACAAAATTGACAAAATTGACAAAATGGACAAAATTGACAAAATTGCCAAAATTGACAAAATTGACAAAATTGACAAAATTGACAAAATTGACAAAATTGACAAAATTGACAAAATTGACAAAAATTGACAAAATTGACAAAATTGACAAAATTGACAAAATTGACAAAATTGTCAAAATTGACAAAATTGACAAAATTGTCAAAATTGACAAAATTGATAAAATTGACAAAATTTACAAAATTGACAAAATTGACAAAATTGTCAAAATTGTCAAAATTGTCAAAATTGTCAAAATTGTCAAAATTGTCAAAATTGTCAAAATTGTCAAAATTGTCAAAATTGTCAAAATTGTCAAAATTGTCAAAATTGTCAAAATTGTCAAAATTGTCAAAATTGTCAAAATTGTCAAAGTTGTTAAAGTTGTCAAAATTGTCAAAATTGTCAAAATTGTCAAAATTGTCAAAATTGTCAAAATTGTCAAAATTGTCAAAATTGTCAAAATTGTCAAAATTGTCAAAATTGTCAAAATTGTCTAAATTGTCAAAATTGTCAAAATTGTCAAAATTGTCAAAATTGTCAAAATTGTCAAAATTGTCAAAATTGTCAAAATTGTCAAAATTGTCAAAATTGTCAAAATTGTCAAAATTGTCAAAATTGTCAAAATTGTCAAAATTGTCAAAATTGTCAAAATTGTCAAAATTGTCAAAATTGTCAAAATTGTCAAAATTGTCAAAATTGTCAAAATTGTCAAAATTGTCAAAATTGTCAAAATTGTCAAAATTGTCAAAATTGTCAAAATTGTCAAAATTGTCAAAATTGTCAAAATTGTCAAAATTGTCAAAATTGTCAAAATTGTCAAAATTGTCAAAATTGTCAAAATTGTCAAAATTGTCAAAATTGTCAAAATTGTCAAAATTGTCAAAATTGTCAAAATTGTCAAAATTGTCAAAATTGTCAAAATTGTCAAAATTGTCAAAATTGTCAAAATTGTCAAAATTGTCAAAATTGTCAAAATTGTCAAAATTGTCAAAATTGTCAAAATTGTCAAAATTGTCAAAATTGTCAAAATTGTCAAAATTGACAAAATTGTCAAAATTGTCAAAATTGCCAAAGTTGACAAAATTGACAAAATTGTCAAAATTGTCAAAATTGTCAAAATTGTCAAAATTGTCAAAATTGTCAAAATTGTCAAAATTGTCAAAATTGTCAAAATTGTCAAAATTGTCAAAATTGTCAAAATTGTCAAAATTGTCAAAATTGTCAAAATTGTCAAAATTGTCAAAACTGTCAAAATTGTCAAAATTGTCAAAATTATCAAATTTGTCAAAATTGTCAAAATTGTCAAAATTGTCAAAATTGTCAAAATTGTCAAAATTGTCAAAATTGTCAAAATTGTCAAAATTATCAAAATTGTCAAAATTGTCAAAATTGTCAAAATTGTCAAAATTGTCAAAATTGTCAAAATTGTCAAAATTGTCAAAATTGTCAAAATTGTCAAAATTGTCAAAATTGTCAAAATTGTCAAAATTGTCAAAATTGTCAAAATTGTCAAAATTGTCAAAATTGTCAAAATTGTCAAAATTGTCAAAATTGTCAAAATTGTCAAAATTGTCAAAATTGTCAAAATTGTCAAAATTGTCAAAATTGTCAAAATTGTCAAAATTGTCAAAATTGTCAAAATTGTCAAAATTGTCAAAATTGTCAAAATTGTCAAAATTGTCAAAATTGTCAAAATTGTCAAAATTGTCAAAATTGTCAAAATTGTCAAAATTGTCAAAATTGTCAAAATTGTCAAAATTGTCAAAATTGTCAAAATTGTCAAAATTGTCAAAATTGTCAAAATTGTCAAAATTGTCAAAATTGTCAAAATTGTCAAAATTGTCAAAATTGTCAAAATTGTCAAAATTGTCAAAATTGTCAAAATTGTCAAAATTGTCATAATTGTCAAAATTGTCAAAATTGTCAAAATTGTCAAAATTGTCAAAATTGTCAAAATTGTCATCATTGTCAAAATTGTCAAAATTGTCAAAATTGTCAAAATTGTCAAAATTGTCAAAATTGTCAAAATTGTCAAAATTGTCAAAATTGTCAAAATTGTCAAAATTGTCAAAATTGTCAAAATTGTCAAAATTGTCAAAATTGTCAAAATTGTCAAAATTGTCAAAATTGTCAAAATTGTCAAAATTGTCAAAATTGTCAAAATTGTCAAAATTGTCAAAATTGTCAAAATTGTCAAAATTGTCAAAATTGTCAAAATTGTCAAAATTGTCAAAATTGTCAAAATTGTCAAAATTGTCAAAATTGTCAAAATTGTCAAAATTGTCAAAATTGTCAAAATTGTCAAAATTGTCAAAATTGTCAAAATTGTCAAAATTGTCAAAATTGTCAAAATTGTCAAAATTGTCAAAATTGTCAAAATTATCAAAACTGTCAAAATTGTCAAAATTGTCAAAACTGTCAAAATTGTCAAAAGTGTGAAAATTGTCAAAATTGTCAAAATTGTCAAAATTGTTAAAATTGTCAAAATCGTCAAAATTGTCAAAATTGTCAAAATTGTCAAAATTGTCAAAATTGTCAAAATTGTCAAAATTGTCAAAATTGTCAAAATTGTCAAAATTGTCAAAATTGTCAAAATTGTCAAAATTGTCAAAATTATCAAAATTGTCAAAATTAACACAATTGACAAAATTGACAAAATTGACAAAATTGATAAAATTGACAAAATTGACAAAATTGACAAAATTGACAAAATTGACAAAATTGACAAAATTGACAAAATTGACAAAATGGACAAAATTGACAAAATTGCCAAAATTGACAAAATTGACAAAATTGACAAAATTGACAAAATTGACAAAATTGACAAAATTGACAAAATTGACAAAAATTGACAAAATTGACAAAATTGACAAAATTGACAAAATTGACAAAATTGTCAAAATTGACAAAATTGACAAAATTGTCAAAATTGACAAAATTGATAAAATTGACAAAATTTACAAAATTGACAAAATTGACAAAATTGTCAAAATTGTCAAAATTGTCAAAATTGTCAAAATTGTCAAAATTGTCAAAATTGTCAAAATTGTCAAAATTGTCAAAATTGTCAAAATTGTCAAAATTGTCAAAATTGTCAAAATTGTCAAAGTTGTTAAAGTTGTCAAAATTGTCAAAATTGTCAAAATTGTCAAAATTGTCAAAATTGTCAAAATTGTCAAAATTGTCAAAATTGTCAAAATTGTCAAAATTGTCAAAATTGTCAAAATTGTCAAAATTGTCAAAATTGTCAAAATTGTCAAAATTGTCAAAATTGTCAAAATTGTCAAAATTGTCAAAATTGTCAAAATTGTCAAAATTGTCAAAATTGTCAAAATTGTCAAAATTGTCAAAATTGTCAAAATTGTCAAAATTGTCAAAATTGTCAAAATTGTCAAAATTGTCAAAATTGTCAAAATTGTCAAAATTGTCAAAATTGTCAAAATTGTCAAAATTGTCAAAATTGTCAAAATTGTCAAAATTGTCAAAATTGTCAAAATTGTCAAAATTGTCAAAATTGTCAAAATTGTCAAAATTGTCAAAATTGTCAAAATTGTCAAAATTGTCAAAATTGTCAAAATTGTCAAAATTGTCAAAATTGTCAAAATTGTCAAAATTGTCAAAATTGTCAAAATTGTCAAAATTGTCAAAATTGTCAAAATTGTCAAAATTGTCAAAATTGTCAAAATTGTCAAAATTTCATTTCAAACCGTAGTCGTCAGTTGTTAGTTTTTTGTTTACAGAAGGCATCTTATTTTCGATTTTATTTTTTCAGAAAACTTTCGATGACATTTTAATTGAAATAATGCAGCTATTCTGCAGCAGATGTCATCAAAAATCAGTTTTGCCATCAGCATCACTCGAAGAGCGCAAAATTTGTGCAAGCAAACAAACGAATCGTGTTTCGAAATTCATCAAACCGGAAATGGCACCCACTGAAATGGGATTAACTTCGCAATTGCGTCAGAGCCGCCGCTTTCGGATTTGGAAGCAGAGGAGTAATCAACGAGGTCCAGCAAGTTTTTTCGCAGACGTTTGAAATTTTAATTTTCATTCGCCCACACAGATTCTGTTTCCGGAAAATCAGCGTTCTTTTGTGTCCGGTTTCGCGTCCATTATGAAGTGACTGAAAATTTGCTCCAAATAATTTGCTGAGCAGGGAAGCACGAACTTTTGCCAACGGAATAATTTGAGGATTTGAATTTCGCAAGAGTCAAGTTGAAATCCAATCACAAAATTTTAAATGAGATTGTTAATAAAATTGTTGAAAATCATAAACTTTGAGATAAAAATTCAAAATAGTTTAATTTAAATTTTTCATTTTTTAAGTATCTTGACTCTTTACTGTTGACTCTTATCTCTTTTGACTCTTGACTCTCTTGACTCTTTACTCTCTTGACTCTTGACTCTCTTGACTCTTGACTTTTGACTCTTGACTCTTTTGATTTTTTTTGACTTTTTTGACTCTTTTGACTCTTTTGACTCTTTTGACTCTTTTGACTCTTTTGACTCTTTTGACTCTTTTGACTTTTTTGACTCTTTTGACTCTTTTGACTCTTTTGACTCTTTTGACTCTTTTGACTCTTTTGACTCTTTTGACTCTTTTGACTCTTTTGACTCTTTTGACTCTTTTGACTCTTTTGACTCTTTTGACTCTTGTGACTCTTTTGACTCTTTTGACTCTTTTGACTCTTTTGACTCTTTTGACTCTTTTGACTCTTTTGACTCTTTTGACTCTTTTGACTCTTTTGACTCTTTTGACTCTTTTGACTCTTTTGACTCTTTTGACTCTTTTGACTCTTTTGACTCTTTTGACTCTTTTGACTCTTTTGACTCTTTTGACTCTTGTGACTCTTTTGACTCTTTTGACTCTTTTGACTCTTTTGACTCTTTTGACTCTTTTGACTCTTTTGACTCTTTTGACTCTTTTGACTCTTTTGACTCTTTTGACTCTTTTGACTCTTTTGACTCTTTTGACTCTTGTGACTCTTTTGACTCTTTTGACTCTTTTGACTCTTTTGACTCTTTTGACTCTTTTGACTCTTTTGACTCTTTTGACTCTTTTGACTCTTTTAACTCTTTTGACTTTTTTGATTTTTTTTGGCTTACCAGCAACACAAAAAAATTCCTGCTACGCCAATCAATGTCTAAGAAACTGTGATGAAATGTAAACAGCCACTTTTGACAAGCTCGAAAAGTGTCTCGAAGCCAACTTGAGTAGCAATTAATAAAAAATTGGACTTCAGAAAACAAGCTAACCAACACCATTTTCCCAGAACATCGTTCAGTTTTATCGCCATTCTGTTTCGAAATTACGGAACGAGATGTCGCTCGAGTTGTTCCGGTTCGGTCTTCAAGAGAACGGGGAGAATCCGGATGAAGATGTTGAAAGGCTGGTTGGGCAAAAATTCCAAGATGAACTAGCCTTCTGGGGGATGATAATAAGAGGGAAGCCAGTAATTGAATAATTATTCTTCGCTTCAACTCTACAAAAGGACGACGACGGCAAGAATCGGGAAAATTTTGCAGAAAGTTTTTCACTGCTCCTGGAGATTCACGTGCTGATTACTGCTTTTTAATTGAGAGGATAGTTGCTGCTGTCTTTTTTTTTTTTGGCTTCGAGGGTGGTGAAAATGATTCACTCGTCCGCCAACGACAGGAAAGGATTACGACGAAGAAGTTATCGCAGGACGAAAGATGAAGTCTGTTCGGGGAGTAAAAATAGCGATAGAATCGCTGCGAGCAAATTCAATTCAAACAAAGTTTCTTCCGGCTTTTATCGACAACGTGGCACTCGCTCGTTTGCTTGCCAAATCGTCAATTAATGTGCTTAAAATCTGCAAGAGGCTTACATGTCATCAAAGCGGTCCCAAATTGGTACTTGGAGTCCTCGTCCTTCTCTTACGCTTTTCTAAATGTTGCGGAGAGTCCAATTATTCGGAGCTGCCACAGCAATAACACACCGAGAATGTGAAAACCGAGAACGGAGAATTCATTGGAACAATTTCGACTGCATTCGCCTGCCAAACTTTGCTGATGGTGGATTTGAACAATTTGTACCGTACCCAAAAGCAAAGCCATACCTGCTGGATGCTGGATCCTGGATGGAAAGTCAGAATCATCAGGGATTTCCCCGAGCTCATTAGGATGGATTCTCTCTCGTTGCTCGAATGTGTAACTTTTTATGTTAGCGACATGGCACTAAAAGTTATTGGAGGTACACGTGAGAAGAAAATCCTGACAGTTGGTTTTATCACCTTGTCAGTCCAGCTGAAATAATTTGGAAAAATGTGGTTTTACAAGTATGAGATTTTTTTTGTTGAGAGAGGCTGAATATCATAAAGGGTGATACGGTCAAAATTTGATCAAGGGAAAACGCGTGTAAAGCGGTTGAATCGTTTATTTAAAAAATCAAATTAATTTTTTTTTCTAGTTTAATTAGTATGAGATTCAGGAAAAATATTCAGATAGGCTTTCGTTTTTCCAAATCAGAATGGCCGGGCTTTTCGCTTAACCCCTGCCATCAGATTTTGTACAGCCACCTTGTCCACCTTCTTCGCCGCAGAAAGCCAGTTTGCCTTGAACTGCTGCTCGTGCTTAGCAGTTTTTTGATCTTCTTTAGGTTCCGCTAGACAATAGCCCAGTATTTCTCAATTGGGCGGAGCTCTGGCGTGTTGGAGGCTTCTTGTCCTTGCAAACCACCTGCACGTTGTTAGCGGCGTACCACTCCATGGCATTTTTACCGTAATGGCAAGATTCCAAATCCGGCTCAAACAGTGCGGAACAACCTTGTTTCTTCAGGAAAGGCAGCAGACGTTTATTCTAACACTCTTTCACGTAAATTTCTTGGTTGACAGTCCCGGAAGCTATGAAAATGCTGCATTTCAAGCCACAGGTACAGATTGCTTGCCAAACCAGATATTTCTTCGCGAACTTTGACAGTTTCATGTGCTTGAAAATATTTGCTACCTTTCCCTTCCTTTTGCCGTATAAAACTCCTGCCCCGGAAGCTGCTTGTAGTCGGCTTTGATGTAGGTTTCGTCGTCCATTACCACGCAGTCAAACTTCGTCAGCATCGTCGTGTACAGCCTCCGGGATCGCGCTTTGGCCGTCGTATATTGTTTATCATCGCGATTTGGTGTCACTACCTTCTTGTAAGTCGATAGTCCGGCTCGTTTTTTGGCTCGATGCACGGTTGTAGACGATACACCCAGCTTATTTGCGGCATCTCGGAGAGAGAGGTTAGGGTTTCGCTTGAAACTACCGGTAACTCTCTTTGTTGTCTCAGCGGCTTCCGGTTTTCGATTTCCCCCCGATCCAGACTTCCTGGCTGTCGACAAACGCTCCCCAAACACTTTAATTACATTTGTAACGGTTGATTTGGCAACTTTTAGCGATTTTGCCAGCTTTGCGTGCGAGTAGCTCGGATTTCCGCGATGCGCGAGCAAAATTTTGATACGCTGCTCTTCTTCCTTGGACGGCATTCTGACAACTGAAGAGTGAGTTCCTAAATCAAAATAGGGGCAACATTCTACACACACACACCTTCAAAATGAGGGGTGTTCAGGTCTTTTAAATGCAAAATTGAAAGAAATACGTCAAGTTGATATTGACCAAATTTTGACCGTATCACCCTTTAATAAGAATATGATAAATGAAGAGTGCGATAATAGCAATCGCTAATGAATTGTGTTGTTATTCAATGACTTGACTGAAAAAACATGAATAATGATTACTTTATTCCACCATTGAAACCTGCGTTTTCAACAAATATGTTACTTGACGCCACCATTAATCTAAGATGGCGGCCTTCACTTTTCTTTTCAAAGTTTTAAATGACTGATAATCTCATGAAACATCCACAATATGGGTATTAGATGAAAAGGCTAAACGAGTAGAAGTTGAATTTTGTTGTCTGACGCCATCTATCTAATTAAAATCCTAATGAGCCATTTATCTGACCATAATAAAGCTATTAAGCACTGAATTGACCAACGCCATTTTAGTTGCAAATCGAATGGCACAAAATGACGCCATGTTGATGGATTCACATTATTATCTAAGTATTTTAAATTTTAAGACCTATTTTAAATCAACTGCATTTTGTTTACTATTTCATAATGTCATGTTTCACAATTATATTTCTTGAAAAGTGTTTTATAACAGTTTAATAAAAGCTTTGGTAAACACAATTTTACAGCAAAATGATTTTACCGAAGATTAAAAAATTAGACATTATGGCTAGACTGAGCCGATTTGGAGTCATTTTTGAATTTCTCAAACCCTGGGGTCTCAAAAGCTTCGTTTTGGTCTAGAACTCATCCGTGATTTTTTGCAGACTTTTTAAGTAACGTTTACATGAGTAAATTTGAACTTTTAGGTTTGTATGGGAAAATTGAAAAAATCAATATCATTTTTGTTTCTTTTGTGGAACCGAGTCAGCTGATGTTTTTCGTGCCAATTTATAAATTCTTTATGGCAAATTTTTCGCTGAAAAACTTTGTCGAAGACCGTAACTTCATATCTTATTAGACAAAAAAGTTGAAAGCTGTTTAACAAGCGTATGTCTTTTCACATTGATGAACAATAAATTCAATTGACATCACTGCTGGAGCCTTGCGAGGTATTGCATGACTTCTTTTAATGCAATTCTTCCCGAAGCTCCAGCAGTGATGTCAATTGAATTTATTGTTCATCAATGTGAAAAGACATACGCTTGTTAAACAGCTTTCAACTTTTTTGTCTAATAAGATATGAAGTTACGGTCTTCGACAAAGTTTTTCAGCGAAAAATTTGCCATAAAGAATTTATAAATTGGCACAAAAAACATCAGCTGACTCGGTTCCACAAAAGAAACAAAAATGATGTTGATTTTTTAGTACAAAATATTCAATTTTCTCATTCAAACCTAAATGTTAAAATTTACTCATGTAAACGTTACTAAAAAATTCTGCAAAAAATCATGGATAAGTTTTAGACCAAAACGAAGCTTTTGAGACCCAGGGTTTGAGAAATTCAAAAATGACCCCAAACCGACTCAGTCAAATGATGGCATTTCTAGCCAGATAGCCAGATTTGAGCATAAGTAGAGTGCTGGTGATGTAAAGAATGCACTTAAACTTGTTGTGGATATTGATTCTATAGCTCTAACGTAGTTTTGCTTACCATAATAAAGCTAAAATTGTTACTTGGGCGGTATGTTCTATGCTACAAACTTAACTTCTTTGAAAAACACATGAAAAATTTGTAGATCACGCGTTTTTTGTAGGGTATTTTCTTGTAATAAAAATTTATTTTTAACTTTATACTATACAGAAATTTGTCCATATCATTCACGATTGATCTTTTATGACCAAATTTAATATGTTCTCAAGTTATAAATTTCTGCAATATCAATCAATGATCAGTTGGAATATTATATGCTGCCAGTTTGCCATTGCTCTGTTTTGAAACCATTTGTAAAATTTGCAGGAATCAATTGCTATGTTAAATGAAAATCGAATAAACCGCCATTTCATAAATTATTTCGCCCAAAAAATATTACATATTTTGAATACCCATCAAAAATGGTCTTCCCAAACACTTTCCAAGTAGTGAAAAGGCTTGATACTTTATTGATCCACCCAACATAAACGAGGTTAATTTTTTTTTTTTTTTAAATATGTTTTTATTTGTACCAATTCATCATTACATTTATATTACATTATTACATTAAATTAGGTGTTCAGTTCAATGATGAACTGTCCAGAGCCCTATAGTTTATTAATCACTATAATTTATTTATTTGCATTAATTTTGCTGAGTGCAATCAATTATTTTTATGTAGGAGAACATCCTGTAATGTCAAAAAATATTTTAAACTTACTACTAAAAACTAAGACTATCCTATATTAAAACTAATTATAGAGAGAACGAATCTCTGCGATGGAAGACTGCATCGATTTGCCTCTGAAGTTGGAGATGATTTTGTTGGCCATCTCTTCGATCGATTCAATGCCCGCAATCCGATGAAGATCTTCGGTGCTGTGCCAAGGTGGAAGCCGCAAAATCATTTTCAGAACCTTGTTCTGAATCCTCTGGATGGCTTTCTTCCTCGTCGCGCAGCAGCTAGACCAAATCGGAACTGCATACATTATCGCTGGTCGGAAGACTTGCTTGTAAATAAGCATCTTATTCTTCAGGCAAAGTCGGGATTTCCTGTTGATGAGAGAATAAAGAGATTTAGTGTATTTATTACATTTAGATTGAATATCTTCAATGTGATTCTTAAAAGAAAGATTCCTATCAAGTGTGAGTCCCAAGTACTTCACGTGATCAGACCATTCTAAAGAAACCCCATTAAAAGTTATGGAATGATTTTCATTAGGTTTTAAAAAATTTGCTCTTGGCTTATGGGGAAATAAAATAAGTTGAGTTTTGGAAGCGTTAGGAGAAATTTTCCACATTTTCAAGTAATTCAAGAAGGAATTTAAATTTTGTTGCAATCTACTGCGTACCACCCGTAAATTTCGACCTTTGGCTGAAAGCAAAGTATCATCAGCAAATAATCTTCTACCCTTTCCTTCTGGTACATCAGGAAGATCAGAAGTAAAAATATTGTATAAGATTGGCCCAAGTATACTACCCTGAGGGACACCAGCTCTAATGGGTGTCCTTTCAGAGCATGAATTTTGAAAGCTTACTTGTAAGGTTCGGCTAGTCAAATAATTTTGAATAATTTTGGTGAGATATACAGGCAAATCAAATCGAGCTAATTTAGCTACTAAACCTTTGTGCCAAACACTGTCAAAAGCTTTTTCAATATCAAGAAGAGCAACACCAGTTGAATATCCTTCAGATTTGCTAGCGTTAATCATATTAGTTACACTCAAAAGTTGATGTGTAGTAGAATGTCCATGACGAAAACCAAATTGTTCATCAGGGAAAATAGAATTCTGATTAATGTGAATCATCATTCTATTCAAAATAACTCTCTCAAATAGTTTACTTAAAGAAGGGAGCAAACTAATTGGTCGATAACTCGAAGGCTCTGAAGCATTTTTTCCAGGTTTTAAAATTGGAGTTACTTTGGCATTTTTCCATTTATTTGGAAAATAAGCCAAGTGAAAACATTTATTGAAGATTTTAACTAAAAAATTTAAAGTGCTTTCAGGCAACTTTTTAATAAGAATATAGAAAATCCCATCTTCCCCTGGGGCTTTCATATTTTTAAATTTTTTGCAAATCAATTTAAGTTCATCAATATTTGTCTCATGAGAACTTTCAAATACATTTTGTTTAGAAAGAATATCATCAAATTCAAGGGAAACTTGAGCATCAATTGGACTTATAACGTTTAAATTAAAATCATGAGCAGACTCAAATTGTTGGGCCAATTTTTGAGCTTTTTCTGCATTCGTTAAAAGAAGTTTATCCCCGTCTTTCAAAGTAGGAATTGGCTTCTGGGGCTTTTTCAGAATTTTAGTTAATTTCCAAAAAGGCTTTGAGTAGGGTTTTATGTCCTCTACTGCTTTGGCAAAATTTTCATTACGAATGAAATTTAAACGACGTTTGATCTCTTTTTGAAGGTCGCAATAAATAAATTTCAAATAAGGATCCCTAGTACGTTGATATTGGCGTCGACGAATGTTTTTCAGTCGTATCAAAAACTGAAGATCATCATCAATTAAAGGTTGATTAAATTTATGTTTAACTTTAGGTATTGAAGCGGCTCTAGCATTGACTATTGAAGTTGCCAAATTTTCTACAGCCAAATCAATATCTTCTATTGAATTCAATGGAACGTTTACATCTAAATTACGTTCAATAAAATTCATATATCGCTCCCAGTTAGCCTTTTGAAAATTAAAAGTTGATTTTAAAGGGTTTTCAATGGGACTTTGGGATAAAGAAAATGTTACTGGAAGGTGGTCTGAATCGAGGTCCGCATGAGTAACTAATTGACTACAATGCTCGCCTAAATCCGTTAGAACCAAATCAATTGTGGAGGGATTTCTAATTGAAGAAAAACAAGTATGCCCATTAGGATATTCAACAGTATAATAACCTGCAGAGCAGTCATTAAACAAAATATTCCCATTTGAATTTGATGAAATATTATTCCAAGATCGGTGTTTTGCATTAAAGTCACCAATAATAAAAAATTTAGATTTATTTCTGGTGAGTTTTTGTAAATCTCCCTTCAAAAAATTTTTCTGTTCACCGCTGCATTGGAAAGGCAAATATGCGGCAACAATTATAATTTTCCCCATAGAAGTTTCTAATTCAATTCCAATTGTTTCTAAGACTTTTGTATTGAAAGAAGGAAGAAGTCTAAATTTGAGACGACTATTGATGACAATAGCTACACCCCCACCTTGTCGATCAAGTCGATCATTTCGTAAAATTTTAAAGAAAGCATTGCTTTTCAAGTTATTGTCTGGCTTTAAAAAAGTTTCAGTGATGGCAGCAATATGTATGTTTTGAGTTTTTAAAAATAAAAAGAACTCGTCTTGGTTAGCCAGCAAAGATCTAGCGTTCCAATTCATAATATTTAAACATCTATTTGCATCCATGAGGGAATCGCAAAGTCATAATAATTTTGTTAGCATAATTAAAAGAAGTTTGGAAAGCTTCAAACATTGAATTTGCTTTCAACATAAGTTGCATCATTTCCACTAAATTTTGATGCAAAAATTTTAATTTTTCCTCAGTTATCTCACCCAAATCAACAAAATTGTTAGGATCAGAAAATGAAGGAGAAGAACAAGTATTTGAATTTCGGGGATTTTCCCAAGCCTTCGCATGAACGTTGAGACTTGGTTTTTTCCCATTTTTATTAGTTATGCCTGGAGAGGGCAACCCATTTTCAACCACTTCTGAGAACGATAAACAACGAGTCTGTGGCGCAGATTCAGCACAGGTAACATTAAAATCACTTCGGGTATTACCCAGCCGTGGTTCCAATGTAGGCCGAGGCTGACTGCGAACAGGCAGGTTGTTTGCCGGCCCGACGTGTGAAGACGAAAAAGAGGAAGGAGGAGAAGAAACTTTTCTGGAAACTTTGGGATTTTTCCTAGAAGCAATAATTTTTGCCCTGATGGGACAGTCTAGCGAATTCGAGGAATGATTACCTGCGCAATTTGCACACTTAAAAAATTCTGTTTTTGGCTTATCACCACCAAAAAGGCATTTAGATTTTTCATGATCGAATGAGCCGCAAAACATGCATCTGGCATTCATTCTACAATTTTTAGTGCCATGACAAAAAGCTTGACAACGACGACATTGCGTAATATTTTGAAGAAAATTGGTAGAAGATTTACGAAAAGGTTCGAATTTGACTCGACAATGAAACATAAGACGAGCCTTTTCAAGAATTTGCAAATTATTAACCTGATCCTTTTTAAAATGGATCAAATAAAGTTCAGGAGCAAAACCAACACTACTGGTATTATTCGTGTTGGTTCTTTTCCTCATTTGAATTACTGGAATTGGAGAAAAACCTAACAAAGAATTTAATTCAGTTGTGATCTCATCCGGTGTTTGATCGCCAGTGAGACCACGAAGTACAACTTTAAATGGACGATCACTTCTAGTGTCGTACGTAAAAAATTGGTGTTTTTTATTATTCAAATAATTTAAAACCTTTTGAAAATCATTAAAAGATTCCGCCAATATACGAGCAGTTCCCCTTCGACCGATCTGAAAAGAAATCTTCACATCCTTGACGGAAGTGACGATTTCTTTTCGAAAGGCATTGAAGTCAGGAATCGTGACCGTTATTGGTGGAATCTTTTCGTTTTTAAGAGTATAAGAAGAAGAAGGTTTCTTAGTACTCTTATCAGAATTAAATATGAATATTTCCTCATCACCGATGTTATGAAGGACATCGAATGAATTGGAAATTTCAACTTTTTTGGGCGATGGACCTGAATTAGGTTCGGCAATCCGTTTTCTACCGGCCCTTGAGCCGGCCGATGACTTCCCCATGCTGGAAAGAAAAGAGAAAATATGAATAAAAGAAAATGAAAATAATTTTAGCACTGAAAAGTGCTGATTGAAAAACAGGTAAGCAAAAAATAAATAATGTAAAAATGTCCCTGCAGGTACACAGCAACGATACGATGCTCCGGCGTACGTGTTGACGGCTCAACGGTACAGATGGAAGTGATGAACGAGGTTAATTATTTACTTTTATGTTCTGTGTTACTTAATAACTACTAAACATTATCTGTGCTTGAAGGAGAAAATCAAACAAATCAACACACGAGTTTATTTTTATATTTTTTTAACTTACTACTCCTTTTTCAATTCGAAATTTAAAACATTCCTCAAAAGTTCTTGTAAATTCAACGCATTAAAGTTCCTTTGAAAAATACAAAATTTTTTTGGGTAAAATTTATTGAAGTTTCCATGAACCATTTTTTGTTTTGGACCTCTCGTCAATTAAAACTTGACTCATTTCAACCACCGTGTTTTTTACAGTTCCAATCTAAACATTTGTCATCTTCTGAATGACCCTCGCCTTAACCCTCGTCTGCTCTTGAGCGTCAATATGACTCTATTGAGAATTTGACGGCTTGTAACTTTTTTCTGGACCCCCAATAAATGGATAGAAAATTTATTATTTATTAATTTTTTTTCTGGACGTTCATTACAATTGGACACTCCTCGCTTAAAATCGCTTCATCTCTCTTGGTTCTGTACCAATTTTTAACTTCATTAATAGTTGTGTTGCGAACAAGAATAATTTTGTTTTAATATCATGACCACAAAAAATGTATAAAAAAAGTGGTATAAAAATCGCATTTTTATTGCATCATTTTAAAAATTGGCAATATTTAAGATTTTTACACCTAAATTCAAATTCCGCTTCGTTGTACTGAAGCGAAAATTGTGGGTTCAAATCATATTGTTAAGCCGTTGTACCTCATCTTATTATTTTTTTTAAAATTACAATCCTTAAGAACTAAGTTTCCAGTTTTATAAGCTTAGAAAAATAAATGAAAGATCTTGCAGGTTTCATATGAAAGAAAAATTTTGGTGAAAACGTTTCAAATGTTAAGGAATAACAGTTAAAAAAATAGGTTTGAGATTCAATTTAGATTTATTTTCAACTCTTGTAAATTTGATATATCCAGATTTGAGTTTAGATTATTGGATTTCAATTTTCTACAATATTAATAATGTTTAACAACAAATTATTAAAATATATTTTCAGCTAATTTTTCCCAAACCTAAGAATTAAGTACAAGTTATTTTATCAACAACAAATCAAACAAAATAATTTTTTCATTACTTAAATCCTATAAAAAGGATTTCAATCAAAATTAGGATTTTGCAAAATACGTAATCTTGGAAATGAACTCATTTTATTATAACAATATTCACCTGTGTTGTATTTTTTGGGCAATTTGGAATTTTTATACCGATTCTGAATTTTGCATTTTGAGTCGGAATAAAAATTCTGAATGTAAATAAAAAACCAAAGTTTTCAATAATTATGAGCCACAATGGCATTTTATAACAGAATCCTTAATCAGAAATCTCTCATATGAACTTCAATCTTTGATTTTCTATATGAATTCTTCCTTCAATTATTGATTTGCTATTCAATAGTGAATCTGAATGAAAATTCCATATGATGAAACTTTCATATTTTTCATTCTGTGTCACCATTTTGTTTTTTTTATTTTCAATTCTGCATAAGAATTAAGAGTAATAATTTCAAATCAATTTTAAAGAATGGTTTTTAATTTTTGTAATGTTCTTTTTGAATATTCCGGAATGATGAGTTTCGAACTTGAAGAAAACAACCCAATTTTAGTTTCAAATACAAAACCAAGATTCGAATCATGAAATCTTGTCCCAATGATTAACTGAACTGAAAATTAGAAAAAAAAAGCGAATACAGATTCCACTATCCGGTAGCAGGCAACAAATTTTGATTTTTATAAAATAAAATTTTGAACCAGAACATTGCAAATGATTCAAAACTAAGCTTAGCATCAAATTCGGCTATTTTATTTAAAAACCTAGCGAAATCCTGGCATTTGATTTCAAATTTTAACCAGCCAATATCCAATAGCCAGCCATATTTTAAAATTATTCAAAAAAATTTTTTTTTTCGAAACTCAACATTTTCTATGATTTTGTGAATGAAGTGGAAGCATTCGAACAAAATCTGGGGAATCTGACTACCTAAGTGTATCTAATCTTATTGAAAATTCAATATTGGTAAAGATGTTAGAACGACTATAATCGAAACAAAAAAAATCAACACGTGTGAAAATTTTCGAAAAACTGTAGTAGAATTGTGGACTAGGGATAAGATTTCGAGGTTATGGCCTTAATTCTGGGGCGAGATTATTACTTTTGGTTCGCTTCAGTCGTTTATCCAAATTTTATTAATAATTTAAAACTTTGAATTTAGGGTCATGTGGAAAATCAAAGATGGAAGATTATAAGCCGTTTATATCATGAATTTTTCGAAAAAGTCGCCACAGCTCATCGAAGGGAATTGAACCGGCAATCTCCATTTAAAAATGTGGTTGTTAATCTTAAAGCTTATTTGGCTTGAATGAAAAAGATGAAGTGATTGTGCATAAGATACAACTGTGATGCGGAAATGAGGATCCTCATGAGGATCCTGATCCTAAGTTAGATTAAGATGCTCATCCAGATCTGCATCCTAAACTGATCTTGTCCTGATCCTAAATCTGATACTATTAAGATAAGCTTCTTGTAAATGATTCCTTAGTTCTGGTACCTGAACCCTTATAATTTGACCTGATGTAATGCATAAATCATTTGAATTCTATCACAGGTAAAACCTTTCTTCTTCGGCTATACGACTAACTTTAACAATAAACAATTCGGTTACCTATAAGTAAATATATTATCAAAATATTTCAGGAAAATAAATTTTCATAAGCTTCTGAAGGCACAAATTTTTAAATTTTTAGAGAAATTAATTTAAATGGGCATACATTTTTGTAAAATTTCACAGTTTGTCATTAAACATTAATTTAGTATCAAATTATTGAAATCGCACTTTAGCTTGTCCCAATGAATTTAAACTTAAATAACCTTTAATAATCAGTTATGTTTGCAAACTGTGCAACTTAACTTTTTGTCCATGAAAATGTACTTCTCTAGAAATTTATGTTTCCGAAAGCTTATGTCACCAAAATTTTGCAAAACGCACTGTTTTTTTTGTATCAATCTAAATTTATGTTAAAATCGATGCTTTCCTTGTGTGCGTTTAATTTGACATAAATTTGCATCATTGATGATGTAATATTATGTCGAAAATGTTATTAAATTTACGTCATAGGTCAAAGATTTATGCCTCCAAGCGTTTCTGTTTTATCTGGTGTAATTTTATGTCAAAATTGTTGCTTCACTTTTGTGCTTCGAATTGGACATTAATTTACACCAAAAAACTAATAGTGTGTAGGAGCATAGCTCAAATATTATAAATTTGATAATGAAACTACATTCAACAAAGTTCAACACTACACTTTCGATTAAATGGAAGTAATAATTTTGTAAAATATGCTCCTGCGGTTTCTGAGATATCAAATGCCAAATTTCGGTGTATTTCGGCTTAAATTTCTTTGCGGTCCCCAATATGTTACGAATCACTTAAATATAATTCCCGAAACCATTTCAATGAGAATACAAGAATACAAACTTTCAAAAAGGTTATGTTTTCAAAGGTGATGGGAAAACTTCAGAGAAACGCGGAAAAACGAAGGATAAATAGAAGCACTCAAGCCACAAATATCATGGATTTTTCGAAAAAGTTACAATGCCTCACTGTCGAGACTTGAACCTGCAATTTCCATTTTAAGATGTGGTTGTTAATCTAAATGTATATTTGTGGAGAATGAAAAGATGAAGTGATGATGATGATGATAAGATACAACTAATGATGCTGAAATGATAAAGATACTAATCCTGATCCTAAGCTAGATATTATCTTGTCCTGATCCATAACCTGATAATATTGCTTGTCTTCATGCATTTTAAACGTAATCTTGATTAGAAACCAGATCTTACAACAGATCTTAAATGTTGTCCAGATCCAGATCCCGATCCATATTCAGATCGTAATCTTGATTTTTTTTTTGCATTATCCTGATCCTAATTAATTGCATTGCATTAATTTGATCCTGAGTTTGATCCAGATACACATCAAAACATTCTAGATCTTGATAATTATTTAAGATCATATACAGAATCGCAATATTTATCATTAGTGCTGCTTTTTGTTCAGATCATGATTAAGGTTACCGAAATAGCAAAAATAGTCTGAATTTATGGCAAAATTATAATTTTGTTTGCCAATATAAAATTAAGATTTCTTACATTGAATTAGAAAGGTATGGTAAGTTTGGTAATGTTTTTTTTTTTATTTTCCATCTAAAATGTAAAAAAGACCCAATTTGCAATGATTTTTCAATAAAATTATAAAAAATAGCGTTAGAGGAAACCATCACTGAATTTTTGGGCAAAACCACAGAAAGTCAGATTTTTTTCTAAAAAACATAGATTTTTTTTTGCGGCAACCTATATCACGATACAATATTAATCTGATTAATCTAGTTCTTATTCAAATGCTGATTCTGACCCTGTCCCATCCTGTTCCAGAAAAGATCTTGATTTTATTTCTAGTTTCGATCCAGATTAATATTCTTTTCCTCATTCAGATACAGTTCCTTATCGAGATCATTTGCTAGAATATGATGCTGGTCATGGTTTTGATTATTTTCATAGTCGCTTGTTAAAGGGCTTGAGCCGTTTCATATTCAAAACTGTCTCCAGATAGCTGAAGTCCTCGTGAAAATCGAAGCGCAGTGATTCACTTCGTAGACGGCCGAGCAAAGAATTCCAATGGATTGATGGCTTTTAGGCATACAAAAAACAAATACAAAACCTACATTCTGTATGGTGGAACGGTAAAATTAAGCAAAACTCGATCACAATTTCCAATTTCTCGTATCAGAATAATAACCTGTTTATTCAATATAATTTCAATTATTAAGAAACTATCCTGTTCAGCAAACTGACAAAATTTCTAATACATTTGAAGGGTTAGGGTCAGGGTTATGAATACGGAAATATACTCATCGAGTAAGGCCACAAATAACGTTCAGAATGTGCATAAAGATATGCAGTTTTTAAAAAATCCCACACGTTTCAGGATGCTCTACTATTGTATGCCTGCTCTTAGAGAAAAAGTTAGAAACCAAACCTGGCATTGAAGTATCGATTTTTCTATGGCGACCGTTAAATTTTTGTTCGAAAAACAACCAGGCGAGATTGGGCCAAATGTGAGCCGAGTTTTTTGTATATATTTTTCTTTATTCTGGTACCTGGACCCTTAATATTTTACCTGATGTGATTCACAGATCATAGCGCAGGTAGTATCTGGAATCCAGGTGCTAATATTGATTCTTTTTCGGCTGTACTACTAACCTTACCAGAAATCAATTCGGTTACCTATAAGTAACAATATAAACTCCTTTCTCACCGATTGATCATTAGTTAAACCAGTTTTCTTGATTAGAAAGTGTTAGCCTTCTAAGCCAGATTCATAGAAAAAATGCCATCTTTCAACGATTTTCCGCTGGAAATAAAGCAAAATATATTCGGTTGGGTACCGTGCGAACAACTTCTGAAAACACGAACGGTCAGCACGGAATGGAACGAGGCCGTGGTTTCCACATTCACTCAGCGAAACATCTCCCTGAGTCTGCGTCGTGAGACAGATCTCCAAAGCCTGGAAAACAGCTTTTCCCACTACAGAGGACTATCGGTGTTTTTATCGTGCTACATGAAGCCCGACTACGTGGAAATGTTGGTCAACAAGATACAGTATTGCGAGAGCAAGTTTGGACTACTCAAATTGTTCCTGAAGGTGGATTCCTGTCGGATGCTGATCGAAACGTATCAACGCTTTGAGCGTATTTTTAGCCGAATTATCGAACTGCACGTGGAATTTGTGCCAGTTCAGTTCAGCGAAAGGTGTAACTTCGAACAGTTCGAATTGTATCTTCCGGAAGTGCGAGTGCTGAAATGGGAAGGACTTCGGCTGAGCAAATTTGGATCACCCATCCGGGATCACTCTTCAGTAACGTTCAACGTGTTTGGTCCCAAAATTACAAACGCTCGCATTTGGTATGGAAATGCTCCTAATGCGTCGTATTGGGAGGATACGTATGGAACACATTGGAGCAAGAGTGATTTCGACGAAGATCTGGAAATTGGAACCGTGGTCTTGCATGGCTGTAACCGGTTGAGTCATTTGGAAATTCGACTTGTTAATCAATGTTTAGAGCAAGTTGTAACCAGCGGTTTTTCGAATCTCAAACAACTGAAGATGGCGGACTTAAAAGGCGTCCATGGGGAATGGAATAAATTATTCGGTCAAATGAAAAGCTTAGAAAGTTTAACGACACACCGTTGCAGTATGAGCGTTTTGAAATCTTTTCTAAAGTTTTGTCCGGCTTTGAGTAAGTGTTACATTAAAACAACCCAGGAAAATTTGAACCGACTTAGGGCAAAACTTACCCTAAGGAAAAGAGCGAACAAGCAGGAACAGCTAGTGGTTGAAGTGGATGATCCTTGCATTCGATCTCCCTGGATGTACGAATATTACAATCAGATGAGTTATGGAACACGTAATTAAGGTTTCAATTGGTAAAACCAGATGTGACGTCTCGAAGAACGAGAAAATAAGTGAAAAATTGTACAATCTTCTTTAAGAAATAAATTTTAATGTTAATTTTTTTAAACTAGAAAAATTGTTGTTGCAAAAAACATCGAAAAATAAAGCTTATTTAATATTCTAACTTAATTTTTTTTTCATTTTTAATTTAATTATTACACTACAAAATTGACAAAATTAACGATAAAATAGCAAAAATACAAAAAGATAAAAACTATCAACAAAATTTCCCAAAATTACAAAACCATTACATTTTTCCAAAAATTATAATTTGGAAAAAATTATTGAACTTAAAAATTTAAACATTAACAAAAAAAAGGGAAAATTAGCAAAATAGCAAACATAAAAAATTTAATAAAATGAGAAGAATAACAAAAATGACAAACACAGTACTCACTCGATAATCAGACGCAGTTGGAACTAGAAGAATGGAAAAATATCGTTATGATGTTCAAATTTGCCGCTTTTGCTCTCCAAGTCGATTTATCAGTGAAAGTTAGACCAAATGCAAGCAAAAAAAAACAGAATACAGAAGAGTAGTAAAACAATTCGAATGTCTCACAAGCCTCAAGCTCAAAATTAATAACAAATAACAGAGCCAAAGAAGAAATCGTCCACTGGCGAAAGATTTATAGAAGAAAACATTTGAAAAGCTGAACACTTTTTAAGAATCTTGTCATGTATAGAGTTGAAAATTGGGCTTGCCTTAGCCCTGAAAAGCATTCGATAACCATGCTTGTACAATTAAAAAGCGATTGATTAAAGAGAGAGAACTGTTATCAATCAATTTAAAAAAAATATATAAAAAATAACTAAAACGACAAAACTTACAAACACGAATCAAAATTATAAAACAGGGCAAATTGTGATAGAAAAAATGACAAAAATAAAAAAAAATATGAAAAAAATAAACAAAAATAATAAATCATACCAAAATAACAAAAATTTCTTGAATAACAAAGAAATCAATACAACAAAACTTGAAAAAACTACAAAAATTACAAAAAAAAAAGAAATTACAAAACTAAGAAAAATTTCAAAGTTCACCAAAAATAACAAAAAATGAAAAAAATACAAAAATTACAAAAATAACAAAATTGTCAAAAATACAAAAAAAAAAAAAACAAAACAAATTTCAAAAATTAAAAAAATGACAATAATGACAAAATAGCACAAATAACAAAAATTAAAAGAATTACAAAAATTACAAAAATTACAAAAATTACAAAAATTACAAAAATTACAAAAATTACAAAAATTACAAAAATTACAAAAATTACAAAAATTACAAAAATTACAAAAATTACAAAAATTACAAAAATTACAAAAATTACAAAAATTACAAAAATTACAAAAATTACAAAAATTACAAAAATTACAAAAATTACAAAAATGACAAAAATTACAAAAATTACAAAAATTACAAAAATTATAAAAATAACAAAAATTACAAAAATGACAAAAATTATAAAAATTACAAAAATGACAAAAATGATAAAAATTACAAAAATTACAAAAATTACAAAAATTACAAAAATGACAAAAATTACAAAAATTACAAAAATTACAAAAATTACAAAAATTACAAAAATTACAAAAATTACAAAAATTACAAAAATTACAAAAATTACAAAAATTACAAAAATTAAAAAAATTACAAAAATTACAAAAATTACAAAAATTACAAAAATTACAAAAATGACAAAAATTACAAAAATTACAAAAATTACAAAAATTACAAAAATTACAAAAATTACAAAAATTACAAAAATTACAAAAATTACAAAAATAACAAATATTACAAAAATTTCAAAAAATTAAAAACTTACAAAACTTACACAAAGTTAAAAAATTAACAAAAATTACAAAATTTACAAAATTAACAAAATTCACAAAATTTACAAAATTTACAAAATTACAAAATTTACAAAATTTACAAAATTTACAAAATTTACAAAATTTACAAAATTTACAAAATTTACAAAATTTACAAAGTTTACAAAATTTACAAAATTTACAAAATTTACAAAATTTACAAAAATATAGCTATCCACTGTTAAATTTTCAATATTTGAAAACAAAGTTTTAAATAATTTATTTACCAAGTGGCGTGAGCAAAAACCATGTGAAATAAATCGGTTAAATTTGTCCCTAAAAAACCCTCCAGTTATGGCTAGGCTGTCAAAGCTGTCTCAATTTGCAAAACGTCGAGAAGTAGTTAAAGGTTGATCAAATCAACTTTCCTCGCAATTACCATTTCCAATGAATGAAACCTCGCCAATTTGAAACAAAGGAAATGCTTTTCCTTTGCTGGGCCACTTTTATTGCCGTTATCTTGGCTGGACCAGACGATTTTTTTCCTTCATTCTTCCGTTTTTGCTGACGACTACTGGAGGTACCTAGTTCCCGGTAATGGAAATTCATCCCTTCAGACTAATTCACACGAACACACACACACTTTTTCCATATGCGTGCGTAAGCACTTGTAGATTTTCTCGGCATCTCGGGCTGAAATTGGCTGACCCAAGCCGGAATTTTCAGACCCAGGGTAGAGGAACTACATTGAAGGATGCTTCAATGGTAATTTAGAAACAGTACCTCATTAGCTTCTTTTGGGTTTTTGTATTGGAGAAGCTCTCAAATCAGCGGAAGATTTTACCTTACTTAAAATCGGAAACCATTCAGTGGGGTTATCACCCTAGCAATTGAGACGATATAAGGCCAAAGAGGATTAAATAGGGGTTTTCGTTCTTTCTGCGGTCGGTCCAAAACGTATGGATCTAAGTACAAATGTATGGTGTAAATATCGTCTGACGTCTTTTTCCTTGCGGCTTCTAACGAGATGACGTTAAGTGGCAGCCAATTGGTCGTTTGTTGAACCAGAAAACAAAGACTTTTGGGTGGAATTACGACGAACGCCGAAGGATGGACGAATCCTCATCATCGGGAGACGTTTGATGTTTTGCAAAATTTTTCCTACTCAACTTTGAAAGCTTAAAACGACACTCAAACGGTTGAGGTAGTGTGATTTTGATGATTGTTTTTTGCCAGCTGTTGATACGAGAAAATTACTTGCAAAATATGGTTGATTATATGGAGAAATGTTAAAAAAAAATTAAATTTTCTAAAAAGAATATATAAAGAATATCCGAGAAGTAGATCTCTGAATAAAAAACTTAAAAAAAGTTAAATTGATACAATATTAGGGAGAACTCGAAGCAACTCTCCTAAACAGTTTTCTGCGATTGGAATATTTTACAATTGAACTAGACAAAATGTCTTACCAATAATGTTTTACTGAAAAAACCAGAAGCTGTATTTCTAACAAAATTTGTATGGTGGCATTAAGTGACGACCGTCATAAATTATGCCGTCATTTTAATTTGTAATTTTGGTAGTTTTAGTTAGTTTTTTTTTAAATTTTGTAATTTTTGTAAATTTTGAAATTTTTATAATTTTCGCTATAAACATTTTTTATTTTTGTATTTTTTTTCTTGTTGTGAGTTTTTTCGTTTTAATTGTTTTTGACATTTTAGACATTTTTGGTGGCTCACTAGTACATCGGACGTTTTTCAATCGGACAAGCTTGGTAATTGATGTTTTTTTAGGGTGAAGGCAAGCCGAATCGACTACTTAATGCATTAAAATATTCTTAAATGTTCCACTTTTCAAAAGTTCACGCCAATGAACCTTTGGACCAGTGGACGATTGTGGCTCAGCAATAAAGTAAGACATTCTAATTTAAAAAAAAACCTTTTTTGGGCGTCTAACTTTCACTGATCAACTTGCAAAGGAAAATGGATAACCTATTCGAAAAAGAATAATGTTATTTCTATCCGGAGTCGGTGAAAAATTAAACGCCTTAAGATGTCTCTATTCCGAATCGCCAAGATGGGAGGCGACTCCGCATACTGAACTTCCGTACACCAAGTAATCAGAAAGATGCGACACACTGCCTTTCTTCCTAAAGTTTGATCTCATTGAAATAAGTTTGAGGTATTTTGAAAAATATCAAAAAATAGAGAAGAAATTTAAATTTTTTAACCAATTTTATTAAAGAAAATAAAACACATGTTGTTGAATAGAAGAAAATTTTTAGAAAGTTTTCAACAATCTATTCTTTCTGAGCTTCATTTCAGTGCAAGGTATTTACAACGAAACTGTCTCACTATCTGCTTGTGGTCTGGCCTTTGCCTTCCATTGCGACTCGTCTTTTTAACGTTTCTCTCTAGACTGGTTTAGCCACGGGTTTTCCAACCTTTTTTTAAAAAAAAATCAGGGAACTGATGAAATAAAAATCAAGCAATATCAGGCTACGTTAAAGAAACGGACATTTCGCTCAAATGACCTTTTTTATCATCGCTCCACACTTTCACTCTAATATGTGTTGTGAGCCTACTCGGTTGAATAATTCTACTGAATCAAAGCAATCGAGTTCTCCTTTTTAAATATGAATTAAAGGAAAACTTCGATTGCTTTGATTCAGCCACATTTTCACTTTTTAACTTCAGCAATGGTTTCCTTATCCAGTTCCTCCCATTTTACACATTCGCGAAAATCAGGCAAAATCAGGCATATTATCAAAAATCAGGGAAATTCAATGGCTTATCAGATTGTCAGGTTGAGCCTCCATAGGTTGATTTACGCACTGCCTGGCCTCACTGTTTTTGACATTTCACGATTCCTATTTTGATTTCTTTTTTTCCATTTCCACACGCTGAGGAAGCAAAGCAAACATTTCGGTCCTCATTTAATTCTCATTCACACGTTTTTAGCAAAAGTTCTCAGCTCAATTTTGGGATAAATAAAATTAAAAAGAAAATTAGATGTTTTAAGTATCAAATAATGAAAAATCAATCATTTTGTTTGTTAATCCAACTGAAATCCAGCTGGAATAAATGAACTTAAACTTAAAAGTTAAACCACTGACCACTGACTGGACACTCGTTTTCGATTTTTGGCGCTGCTCGAAATTTAACGAAAATGTCGATACCAGTAAAATTTTCATGATCGAATTGCTGCCTCGCAATGTTGACAATAGGAGGCTTTAAGCCAAAAACTGAGAGGAATTTTGTACTATAAGTCTCATGTCAGTGTGATTAGTGGTTTAACTGACGTTATTTTTATTCCTCGAAAATATCATATCGTACAAATTTATAATAGTGAAGCCTTTTCTTTCGGAATGTTTTCCGGAGAATTTTCCTTTATTATATTCTTCTGGCCCTCAATAGTGTTATCGTATAAGTATGTACATTTGTTTTACAGCTTCCGGTCAAAATATCACAAGAAATTTCCGGAAAAGCAATTCGGCACATTCGAATTCTTTAGAAGTTTTCCACATTAGAACATTTGGTAGGATTTTTTGTTGCAAGTAGACGCGCTTTCCCAGAATATTCAATGCAAAGAGGGTTGGTCCAGAACAGATTTGTTGAAGAAGGGTTTTGAAAACATGTTGAAACATTTTAATGAACAAACCTCCTTTTTGAAATTTTTTACGAATTTCCAACTTTCTGTTCATTTGAAAAGAGATAAACATGACAAACGAAAAAATGCGCTAAATTTAATTCACAATATGAAACTTGGTTTCTTGCTATCCTTAAACTGAGTTTTGAGTTAAATTTCTTGACCGTGCAGCTACACGAAAAATTTCGACGCACCCCATTTCTCGTTCGTAAAATTTTGTAAACAGGACGTGCGAACTGTCACCACAAAAGGGTCATCGTGAATCGACCCATAAAATAAGGCAAATCCTGAAAAATCAGGCACATTGGTAACCCTGCTTGTCCACGTCACCGTCGTTTTTGTTCGACAGAATTCCTTCTTTTGTTTCGTTAAGTTCGCTCTTCTTCCATACAAAACCGAAATCGCACGAGTAAACGAACGAACCGAGAGCGTACGGGCAACCGAACGAACCCTTTTCCGACTTATGGCGTGCGTGTGAACGAACTGCACGCTCGTTTTTATTTAACCATTAACGGATGAATTCATTTTTCTGAAGAACTTCCAATATGCACACAAAACTTTCGGGGCTCCACTTAGCAAAAATTTGCTGTTACTTTCCGTTAGCAAAAATATTTTTTTACTGTTGAGCTAGCAAAAAGCTTAATTTACTTGATTCTAGCAAAAAGAAAGTTCATTTTGCTTGATTTTAGTAAAATGAAGGTTTTCTAGCCGCTTTGTGTACAGACAGCAGCCGCTGCCAGTTGGGGGAAAAAAGCGAACCAAAGTGATCCAGTGCGGTTCCGGTAATTCGATGCTTGGTCGTTTCGATGCTTGCGGTTCGTTTGGTGGCTGATTCAACGACGAAACGGTGGCCAAATCGACGCCAGATGCTGCAGGTAAGGACCGAACTTGGAGTGAACAGATTTTACGATTTTTAAATCCCTTATTGTTTGTTTTTCCTACCGGGTTGCAACTGCCGACAAACACGATTTTTTTGCAACAGTTCGAAATAAAGAGGGACTACTACTGGCAAGTCAACGCGCTGCATCCGGCACAACTCAGGTGCATTTATTGATGAGGGTCAGGCCTTGGCATTTCGCTTGCCATTAGAAGGTGCAAAGTGGTAAATGAAGTTCCGAAAAAATGTGAAAAATAAATTATAAGTGAAGTTATTCGTATATTCTTCGTAACATTCCCTCGGAATTTGCAGAGAAAAAACAATAAATTTTGAAATTTCACATCCGGGGCTTTTTTCCACCGGTTTTTGCTAAATAGTGAGCAAAAGTTGCGGCGGCTAAATTTTTCTCTCGTTTGCTAAAATTTTAGTTCGAAAAATTTGCTAAATTGATTGCTAAGTTTCTAGCTGGTCAAATTTGAGCAAATTTTTGCTAATTTCCGGCCTCGAAAGTTTTGTGTGTGGATATTTTTTATTAATTTCATTCTATGAAATTCTAACCATTCTGGAAGTTCTCAAATGAAAACCATAAGATGATTGAAAATTTCGGCATTTCATTGCCGCCATGTTGAAAGTAATTGGTTTTTCAGCCGGATGCTTTCTGCATGGAAGAAAGAAATTCAAGATTTTCTCCCACTTAGTAGTGAACATGATCCGACGAACATCCTCTGGTCCAAAAAGGTAAGTCTTCAATTATATTTTATATTCGGAATTGAGTCTGATGAAGATTTTTTTTCTTCTTTAATAGGATGCCGAAATCTAAGGATCCTCGCATAATCGCAATTGTTCCACTGTGATAATTTAATGGTACGCGGTCATTTTCCGTACCATCTGGAGGGTCTGACTGCCGGAAAAACGTCATCCGGCTTTGGAGTGTTGGAAACACCTCCTGAACAACAGATTTGTGCTGTTGGTGCTGATCATCCCGCTAGGAGCTCAACAGAATACCCTCATAACTTTCTACTTGGACTTCTTCCGGAAAACAAAATCATTTACCGGTCCCTGTCGTTCCTGGCTAAGTTTTACGATCCCGGATCTGATTTTTCCGAATCACTAGCAGAGCCAAAGGATCGGAACTTCCATCGGGACAGTGAAAGTAAGTGGCTCGAAGGTCTACCGAATCACTCGTCTAAAATACGTAAATACGTTCCGGGATGGTGGTATAGTCGAATCGTTATTCAACACAACCGGTAGCATGAACTTGGGAAACTTTCTAGATTGGTCAATTTCAAAAATTTCTCCTGGCAATAATTTCGAATCGTGATCTCCTGATGCTATCTGCTGAATAGCCACGTTTAGGCCTATCTGTAGTAAGGCTATGATCATTTAGTATCCGGGCAGTTACAAACGCTTGTATTTTAAAAACTATTCATTTGATCGAAAAACTTTCTATAGAGGAAATGAAGGTGTTAATATGACATTTAATATAAAAATATAAAAACAATTATTTATCAATGATTTCAAGAAATAATCTTACTTTTTCAAAAAATCTCTTTTTTATCTTTGCACACTTGTGTCAATCATGTATTGATCTATTATTTTTACCACAGAAGTAAAACCTTTGCAAAATCATGATATTTTACACAAACTCACCTGGAAAAAGCAATTGGAATCTGGTTGGAACCTTTTCATGAGTAGGCATCTCGAGAAATTTGATCTCTTAAATCCGGTTTTAACATAAATTTCTTCGTCCATCAGAACACATCTGTCGCATTGCTTAAAAACCCGGTTGCACATATTGCAATCTAAGGAACTGTTCACTATTAGTTATTTACTTGGTGTCTACTAGTCAGACAACACTTTTTTACTGACGGAAATGGATTAATTGCATTATTTAAGGGTCTGTATTCAGTTATCCCCAATATCCAATAAGGGTTCCATTCCGATGCTTGATTTGAACTACGTGTGGATTCTAGAGTGGCTCCTTATTTCTTAACCATTCGGTCCAAAAAAGAATCAGAAAAAAATTAACAGTTTATGAGTTTTCAAGTCGACAATGAAGAATTGTCGAGGCGAAAATGCGCAAAAGGCGCAAATTTGTGCAAAATTATTTTTACCATGTCTTTTTGCATCGTAAATATCTCAAACACACATTAACTTAAAAATCTATCGAAAATAGGCAAGATAGTCCTTTTCATAACCAACACAACGCTGCTAAAGTTTTGCATATCCGAGCTCTAATAACGTAGCTATCACCGAAATAAAGTGCCCGGATACTAAATGATCATAGCCTTACGCAGTAACTCATTGCTCTATTTTTACCCAGCGACGGACGAGCATTTTTAATGACATAAAACTTCTCCAGTAAGCAAGGGCGGTCTTCGGAAATATGCAACTCAGGTGGCGCCTTCCTACTCTGGGTGATTTGATTGAAAAAAAAAACCCGATTTATGACACTTAACAGTGGATTGGAGGCTTTCTTACAGAATCTAAATTATCTTTGGAAACATGTGAAACAATAATGGATTCCTTATTTCTGAGTAATATATGATTAATCTATAAGAAAGATTATGATTAAAGAAAATCGAAAGCAAAAATTACTAAACTCAATAAAAAAATGATAGCCAGTAAGTTTTTTGGAGGATAAGCGAACTGATATTCAACGACTTCATTTACTATCAAAATATAAGTTTGAGAGCCTCATTTCTCGACGCTCACTAGTGGTCAAGAGCTTAGTCTCCTAAACTCTCAGGATAGATAGCGTGGTATCGATTTTCGGCTGTTTGATGAACTTTTTGTCAAATTTTCGATTGCCTCCGTAATTAATTTAGCGATTGCTGGCTACTGCTGCTGAGCAAATGGTTTCCTTTTTTGGAGCCAACATAAGCATGATATTGACTATGGGATGGAACAATTTTAAACCATTTTGTTTTTTTTTTTTTGGTTTTTAAGATATGACCTACAGGAAAAAATCCAATTTTTTGAAACTAAGTTCATCAAAATCGTAAAATTCAGAATAGGAGAAAGGGTGGTAAGAACATTTCAATGGAACATACAAATCCACGGACGTCTTCGTAACTCGTCGAGCTGAGTCGATTGGTTTATATAAAGTGGGGTCTTGGACCCTTAATTAATGACAGCTCCAACCGACCGCTAGCTATGCCTTTCTGCAAGAAAGTCACAAAAAAAAAGGAAATTGGTTGCCATGACTCTTATTTGATACGAATTAAAACTATAAGTTAACTATCAAATTCCACAAAAAACAA
>NW_026598381.1:0-31000 GCF_029784155.1 Uranotaenia lowii | reverse complement strand
GTGCCAAGGTCGGGTACATTTACCCTAATGGTAAAAAAGTTATGCCCTGTTGAATGTGTCGCAACTATTTCGTGTTCGCCCTTTATGCTTTTGATACAACCCGCACAATAACGTTTAAACAAAGGTTGTCAGAATTTTTTTGTCTTAAGGTATAAGCCATTCCGAATAAAGAGTTTAGGAAAAAACCTTTTCCAAAGAGTAATCAAGAATTTTTGGCCAAAAAGTAAAGAATAAACGTTATTTTCTCCATCATCGTCAAAGATATTGTTATTACATAAATAAATTATAAAATCGACATGCAGTGTAAGAAGACATAAGAAGTTTTATGCCACGATACAAATGAAAAATAAAATTTTGCTATCAGTGACAGTGACCCTTTCATTTCTCCACATAAAGACTAGTATAATCGATAACAACATCAAAATTAACACTTTCAATACTTTCCGAACAGTTCTTATGGAACCATAATCAAAAAGCACTATATGTTTCACGTTAATTGGACCAATAATTTCACACTCTTGTTAGACTAAGTGGCCGCGTCTGTCGTTATCAAAGTGAGAGAACCAACACCATTCGTGAAAGCACTTTCTCAAGCAATCAACCTCATGCAGACCGTGTGCAGAAAACCATCAAGAATTGCTTTAATTTGATGGATAATAATAATAACTGCTCGCACACAGGAAGGGTTTCCACACATAAAGACCATAAAAAAATTTGCGCCTTAGGGGCTTAATGTGAGGTCCAAATACTGGTTTCGCATCGAACTGGATTAATTTTCTATCAATTGATACTTATCGAGTCTTCCTTGGCATAAATAGCTTTGAATGCACTAGCAGCGGATGGCAGTTAAGACAATCATTATTAAATCGTGTGAAAATAATTGAGACCTAATGATACGGTGGATATTCATCTTATGAATCCGCAAGGCTTTAATTTTCTATAATATGTAGGTACCTACATATATATTTAAAAAAAATACTATCGAAATTGCATCAACCACATTTTAAGAGTGCTTTCATTCAATTTAAATCAATTCCTGCCACTTGAAGTGAGCGCAGCTTGATCAATTTTTAGATTACAGATTGAAGATTGAAGGAAAATATTTCAATGAAACTTCACAAAGACTATCCAAAATTTTAGTTCACAAATCTCAGTATCAGTTTCCATGTTTCAAAATTTTGATATTTAAATCGAGTTATCGACAGAAAATAAAAAAATAAATTCGATTGACAACACTGCTGGGTGCTTAGCGAGGTATAGAGCATTTCCTGAGACATATGGTGGTAGGGTAGCATTTTGTTTTTGTTTTGAAAAATGTAAACACCTAATAGTCGCCATTTTGAAGTTGGGAGATTAGCACTGTTAAATTATTTCTTCAAAAGATATAATTTTTTCAAATTAACATTACATAACATCAACAATTACCTTCAAAGTATGTCAAGTCTACATTTTTTTAATTTAAACTAGTTTAAAAAAATAAGAATTTTGCATAACCATTACAATTGCACCGATAATTTGGTTTCGTTACTATCCAGCCATTGAACATGCTTAGTGTTGTTGTTATTTTTACCCTACCACCAGATGCCGAAAATTGTAAACATCAGAAATCAGCTGTTTGGTTGACAAGTCGGGAAATGCCTTATTGTATGACTACTTTCCATGCAATAGAGTTGTTTTTGACATTTCTTACGCACACTTGCTGAGCGTGTGCAGATGAAACGGGACAATTAACCTCAAAAACTCTCGGTACAAAAAACTGGCAGCCGGTCGACACACATGGTCGTTTTTGAGGTTAATTGTCCCAAAACTGAAAAGTGTTGGTGAAACAACCAGCAAAAAATCACGAACACTACCAGCGGCAAATAGGACTATACTTCTCGAGGCACCAGCAGTGATGTCAATTGAATTCATTTTTGGTCAATGACAAGACATACCCTTGTTAAACTTTTTCGCCTAATAAGAAACGAAGTTACAGTCTTAGACAAAGTTGTTAAGCGGAAAATTTCCTTTACAAAATTTTTAAATGGCACAAAAAAGATTAGCATTTTTTGGAACCAGGCTCCACAAAAGAAACAAAAATGATATTGATTTTTCAGTACGAAATATTCATGTTTCCCATACAAATCTAAATCCCATACAGATCCAAAAAATATCACTTTCAAAACGTTCATCACAATATCAAATAACGATATCAGTACAGAAAAGGTAATAAATATTACTTGAAATTACTCCGATACACAAGCTAACTGTCACAGCTACCGGCTGTCATCACACTAATATCATGTTCATGTGGTATAAATCTAACGTCTACGATCGCCGTTATACTCACTCTTTGGTCTCATAAGCAAACGCAACCAGAAATGTCGCGTTGACGTAAATTTCCCTCTATTAGTAGAAACCGTATATCCTGCTTCAGGCTCGTCGGAAGATGTTCCCGTGGAAGATTAATGTGGCTTAAGTTGAAACTTGTATTGAAAATTCCTCAAGATTTCCTTAGTTTTGTGAAAGTAAAAATTGTGTAAGTTATTTTTTAAATAAGAAGTTGATTTTTCAAATAATAAGAAAATGTGTTTCACTCTACAATTATCCACTCTAGTATGCATATTGGAACAGATATGCAATCGATCGCCGCATCACAGAAAGAAATCACGCATTCAGGTGCAAATTGTTGCATGACTTGATGTTTTTCTCCTCCGGAAGACATTCATAATTATCTGCATGCCGCCGCCCGATAGAGAAAAAAAAAGTGGAGCTACCTGATATCGCCCTCGAGATGATTCAAACAAAACCGCAAGAGTGTGCGAAACCAAAATGCATGCACCGATCGTGCAAAAATCGTAATAATTAAGCATTTATGTCATTCTACGGGCCGTAGAAAGTGCCGCGAAAGTATCGGCTCTGCGTTCCTAACTAATGATTTAATTAAAAGTCGATGCGTTTTAATTTTTTCCTCGTGAGGTTCAAATGCCGCTAGGTACTTGGAGGTATATACATATATTCGCTGGTTGATCGGTGTGATCAGCGTGAAAAACCCCGATAAAAGTACTTGAAAACGCTCGAACTTTATAAAAATTTAGAACTTTGCCTAGTCGGTATAGGGTAACGGACTTATTTTGGACCGGGTGTATATTTTGGACCACCTTGCAGCTTTTCTCCAATCTTTCTCTCATAAATCATGTTAATCACGAAAATTTTGTACAAATATAGTAAAAGCTTCTTCTTATGATTCTAATCATATCTAAGATTCCATTTAAATATGCTGATAAGGAATATAAAATTAAAAATAAAGTTTTGATTTTTCACAGTTGGGCCAAATCAAGCCCATTTCAGGAGAACGTGCCATTATTGGAGTGTTGACTCCAAGAAGTTTTCTGCCTAGCTGAGATGAATTTAACAACAACAAACATGTTCACAGATATGATAAAATACTTCACACTAGTTGCAAGCTCGAAGAACAAAAAAAACTAGTTTTAATCGCAATTCGACCTATGTCAAAAATAGGTCCTACTTAATTTCTTAGGGACTTATTTTGGACCACCCAACATAACCTGAGTATTAAACTTGCTGTTGAATGTTCATAAACGTAATAAAACGTTATACGGCGATATGAAAAGAATTATGAACACTAGACTGAGTCGATTTGGGATCATTTTTTAATTTCTCAAACCCTGGGGTCTAAAATACTTCGTCTTGATCCAAAACTCATCCATGATTTTTGCAGAATTTTTAAGCAACGCGCCTAATGTGTCGATTTTCAACAAAATTGTTAAGCGGAAAATTTATAAATTGTCACAAAAACCGTCAGCTGGCTCGGTTCCTCGGAAGATGATGTTGATTTTTCAGTACAAAATATTCAATTTTCCCATACAAACCTAAAAGCTCAAATTCACTCATGTAAACGTTGCTTAAAAGTTCTTCAAAAAATCATGGATGAGTTTTGGACCAAAACGAAAATTTTAAGACCCCAGGGTATGAGAAATTCAAAAATCACCCAAAATCGACTCAGTCTCATGCACACTATTTCAATTGATTATTAAAAATAAAATTTGGAATTTTGGCATTATTTTATTTAACCATCTCACTAAAGCCCAAACCCGCCTTTAGATGGGGTTCACTTCAATCGGCATAAAACCAAGCCAATCCTTGTTTTAACTTACTTTTTGTGCACTGTGCTTTAAACCACGTTAATTTTACAATCTACATTAATGACATGTTAATAGTAACAGCTTAAAGAAGCTTTAAAACGTGAAAAAACTGGACATGCGCCAATTTTTCATTAAGTCATTATTTTTAATGCTTTATGAAAAATTATTGACAGTTTTGTGTAAAAGTTACAACCATACAGGGTTGATTTTCGAGAGAAGAAAATAAAATTGGTAAGGTAGAAGAGACGAAATATAAACCCCGTCTAAAGGAGGGATTGAAAAAAAAAACAACAAATCGACAAATATGTAACTGAGTTTAATATTTGAAATAGTTGAAGTTAATAGTAGAACAATTTTAACAAATAATATATTTGACTATAGCTATGATATACCCTTAACGCTATTCAAAACTTAGAAAAAAATTAAAAAATGTGGAAAAATAATAGCGAAAAAGTACAACAAATTTAATTTTTCAGCCCCTGTAGTTTTTGAAAAATAAAACTGTTGAAGAATTTACTCCATCAATATTTTTTTCGTAGAACAGAAGTTGTTTTAAAGATAAAAATGCACGTTTGCGAATTTTCAGCAAAAAAAAATTAACTTTTGAATAATTATAAAGATCGTATAATTTTCGCACATTTTTATCTCTTTTGAATCTATTTATTGTACAGAACTGATGCCAAACCAAATCCACTAAGGTTTTTCAAGTCATACCTAATGCATCAATTAATATCGCGGAGTTGATGTCAGACTTTCTTAACTTATCAATGGGTCGCCTGAAGGAGATTTGCGTTCTAAAAATTTATCCTAAAGATAAGCTTACTGGCCAGTATTTAATACTGCAGAACAAATTTCGTTTATATTTCGGTGTGCTGTTGAAATTATCAATATATTTGAAACGCCCTATACTGCCGTTCTACGCAAGAATGTCCCATGTGACTTTTGGGTCATTTTCACTTTTTTGCTGGAAACTGCGTATTATGGTGTTATCTTTCGAATACAAACACAAAAAAGTATACTTTGTTCTGAACATCCACGAAATTTTCATCTAGGTGGTTGTCTCTATGTTGATGTTTCTACGCAAGAATGTCCCACTGAGAAAAACTCTTTAAAAACCACTCGACTGTAACAGAATTCCTCAAAAATCGCTTAAATGACACATTGTACTGTTGTAATGTTGAACAATAAATGTATTTTTTTATGAATGAAGGTCACAGGGATGGGTCAAGGGAGAGGGGGTCACTTCAGTGAAAGCTTTTTCTCCACTTCCGGTTCAGATCCATCATTTTGTCTTATTTTTGGTTCCTCATAATAAGCATATTTTCGGATACTTATAGTATTTTTTAGCCTACGTTATCGAAGCTCCAGAATGTGATATTCAAATGAGCTCGATCATCCCGGCTAATATGGATATGGCAATGCTTCCGGCATCCACAGGAAAACAATTAATCGATACGCATTATTGCGCTTCCGTGTAGAATCTTCCTTGATTATGTCTTTCATAGTTCTAAAAAAAGTTTTAAAAAAACTTGTATCGTATTCATTCGGATCATCCTTAAACTTGGAAAAAACATTTTAAGAACCGTTCTTATCCAATTCTGATTTCGGTGTCATAGGCGATGGAAGCGCTGCCGAATTTGGGTGATGGTTTTCCATTAGTGCAAGTGGGATGCAACTAAAATTTCACCCAACTTTTGACAGATCTTACGGGTTTTTCTTAAGGAGAGAAAGAATAACTTTTCGATTCCATCGCCCATTGAATCTGAGGAAATCGTCATTACTGTCTGTCCCTGTTCTCTAAACTTGACTCCAAACCGTAAACCTCCAGCATCAATAATGCACTCATCTATAGTTTTGAACGCTCAATTATAATTTTTTTCCGGAACACTTTAAAATCCTTCCCGTTCCCGCACAATAACAAAGAAGAAAAAGAGCTCGTGTGACAGTTTTTCCATAGAAACAAAAAAAACACACGCTCATATTCTACGCAAAAGTGTCACACGAAGCGTTTTTGACGATTATCTTCTGCTTTGAAGAAAAAAATCAAAAAGTAAGTATAGATTCCAATGTAAATTGACCAACTACAAAAACAATATGCATGAAAGGTGCGAAAGAGCCATAAATTTAACGAAAATCCGAAAAACAGATCAAAATTTCAATCGCGTTTTTCTCGCTTGCTCGTTTTTCCACATGGGACAATCTTGCTTAGAAGGGCAGTATATAACGGTGGAGTTTTTCTGTTTTTACTCTATTCTTATCGAAAATTACTGAAGCAAAAGAAGTTGTAGAAAAAAAAACAGATGGTTGTAGTAGCAAATATTCATAAAACATGTAAACCTAAATAGAGGCTAGAGAAGAATTTGAGGAAGATAGTTCAGGAATAAATTAACGTGAACAAAAAAATCTTGACTACAAGAATAAAAAAGGAAAGATTAATTGAATCATTCGTATCAATCGCTGTCGTAAATATAGCAAAATTTAGAAGAAAAACTAATTTAGTTTAGGGGGGGTCCAAAATAGGTCCAAAGACTGGTCCAAAATAGAAACCTGGTGGTCCAAAATACCGACCAGAGAAATGATCGAAGAAACGTGTTTTAAGGCTTAAATCTTGTTACATTGCAACAAACGACGATACGTTTCGATAGAAAAAGCCTTGATCTTCGCAATGAACGGAAAAAGCAGTCAAAAATTGTAACAAGTACTTTTTTATTACCGAAAATAGCATAGCCACTTCCCAAAGCGGTTCAAAATTGGTCCGTGGGAATGTTTCTCGAACAAATTGCAGACAAAGTTTCCACTAAAGTCTGATTCACATAGAATCTGGTCGGATAAAATAGATCATTTCTTCGCAAAAAAAATAACGTAAAACAAAAGTAAACATTTCTTTTTGTAGGGTTTTTATTGCACTTTAAGGAATAAAATACATAAAAATCATTCGTCAGCTTTTCGGATGAATTATCGAACTATTTTTGTGATACCACCCATCATTTTCTGCACAGTACTGCTGGTAATCTCATTCGCCATCTTGTTCCACCACTTTTCCATTTGAGCGAGTTTTTTCATGGTTCTGCCACATTTCTTCAGTTTGCCCTTAACTATTGCCCAATATTTCTCGATGGGACGAAAATCCGGACAGTTTGGTGGATTGATACTTTTTGCAACAAAATCGATCTTGTTCTCCTTATACCACTTAACGACATCCCCGTTGTAGTGGCAGCTTGCCAGGTCCAGCCAGAACTTCACCGGACCTTTGTGGGACCGAATGAATGGCAAAACCCTCTTCTGGAGACATTCTTCTTTGTAAACATTTCCATTCATTGTGTCCTAAGTGATGAAAATCATAGTCTTCTTCCCACAACTACAGATCCCTTGCCAAATCATCAACTTACGAGCAAATTTATCTGCGAAAACAAACATCTTGCCATGACGGTAAAAAGACCATAGAGTGGTACGCCGCCAACAACGTGCAGGTGGTTCCCAAGGACAAGAACCCTCCCAACACGCCAGAGCTCCGACCAATTGAGAAATACTGGGATATTGTCAAGCGGAACCTAAAGAAGAACAAAAAAAAAACTGCTAAGGACGAGCAGCAGTTCAAGGCAAACTGGATTTCTGCGGCGATGAAGGTGGACAAGGTGGCTGTAAAAAATCTGATGGCAGGGGTTAAGCGTAAGGCCCGGCAATTCGGATTTGGAAAAGCGGAAGCCTAACTGAATATTTTTCCTGAATTTTATACTAATCAAACTTGAAAAAGAAATTTAATTTGATTTTTTAAACAGATAATTTCACCGATTTACATGCGTTTTCCCTTGACCAAATCACCGTATCACCTTTTAATATAATTCGAAACGTTGGATAAAGTTCATATAAACAGTGTTATAATTGACCTGATAAGACCGAAAAGCCAATAGGGGAGATAAGGGCATAACGAGCAGCCAGGACATAATAAGCACTCCTTCTATTTAAAAACGCGGTTTTACTTAAATTTGTTGACTTGGGGCGAACAGAGCACTATTAATCAGGGCAAAATGAGCGTTTTCTGCCGTATATTCTAGCAGCGAATTCAACTCGATGAAGTCAACTGAGTAATAGAGCTACAGCTTGTCTTGTTTCATCTGTCGATTTGGCCTATTGGTAAGGTGTACACAGTAAATTTTTGCCTCGATTTCCAGCAAAAAAAATTGCTGGAAACGTTCAGCAATCCAAAATTTTCGTTTGTAGTCTTGTCATTTTTGCTGGAAAATCAGCTATCGGTTTTCAAATTGCTGGACTTTCCAGCAATTGATCTAGTTTGCTGGAAAATCAGCAATCGAGTTGTCAAATTGGAGTCTGTTTGTTTTCGTACGCAAGGAGCAAGGTGAGACTCTTTTTTACGAATTTTGGTCGGATTAATATAATTATTTTTATTTTCCTCTATATTATAGCAACCAGGCATCAAGTCAAGGGTAAGTTTTAATTGGACAGGTAGATATTCCATAATACTAATCAAAATTTTTTTTTTTACAGGTGGCGGATGATCAACACTTTGGCATAAAGCTGCCATCCCAGAGTCGATGATTAAAATTTTTTAAAAAATTGTGTTTCTCGAAATAAATAAATCCCTTATTGAAAAATGGAAGAAAATAATTGTTTTAATTGCTAATTATATGCTCAGCCAATATTCTCAATTTGATTTTGAATTGAAATATAAATTTGATACTAAATACGGCCGGTTGTTTTGAAAGAAAAAGCTGGTTTCCAGCAATCTGGATTGCTGATTTTCCAGCAATTTGAATTGCTGGAAACCAGCATTAACGTTTGCTGTTTTTTCCAGCAATTTAAATTTCCAGCAATTTAAGTTGATTATTTCGATTGATTAAGACTCTACATTAAAGAATAGTATCAACTGCCTACACAAAAGAACAGCTGTAATGGTGCCTATACTCGTTTACAAAACTATTAAGAGAGATTTTGGCATCAAGAATTCGAATATTCCGTCAGATTTTGCATATCACTTCCAGTTTTGGTGCTATGGCTCTTATTATTTTGAAATTAAGCTATTTTTACTGAACCGCAGATAAATGAAATAATAAACCTACATAAAATTGTTTGATATTCAAGGCTTTAATTTATCTAGCATCTATGAAACGAAGAGTCGACCATTGTCAAAAATCAAAAATTTAGGTAGCTGTTCAGTGTTCATGCGAAGGCGAATTAAATTATTTTTTCTCCGAAAACGGACATTATCAAGACTCCTGCAGATTCAGTTAAAAAATTAATTTCGCAGTAGTTTTTTTTTGTTTATTTGTGACACTTTACCAACGTTTTGGCATTAATTTTGCAGTAGTTGCATTTTTTTTTTCAAAAGAAAATAGCTACTATGTCGCGGCAAAGAGACATATATCGAACAAACTCCGTTTGTTGTAATAGGAACCTACGCGCTCCAAATTGTAATGCTCTTTCTCTCTGCCTCCAGCGAATTGTATCGATCGATCTGCCATGCCATCTTCACCTGGGATTGCTTTTGCCCTCCAGGTGCACTCAAATGTAATTAGCGTTGTGATTCGCCCTGATCGACCCTCGCGATGTCCAACAGGGGTACTAGCTAGGGTTGATTTGATCGTTTTGTTTTTTTTTCTGCCTCGCTTCTCCTACTTGAACTAGGGGCTCGTGGAGATGCACCGTAGGATATGCACGGCACGGCACTGGCTGTTTGGCATAATGAAAGCGTGCATCCTACAACGATTTTGGACCTGCAGGACATACCAGAACTAGGGCCTTCCGCAGAGGTACATACGACACATTGGCAAGTGTGTCTCTGCAGCAGCGCGTGTGTCGTGTCAGTGCGGAGAGAGATAGAAAAAAAAAACTCTACATACTAGGTCGTTTGATCCCCGTGGGCATTCGCGCTAGCTGGCCGCAGCACGATCTGGAACTTTTTTTCTCTACTCTCCGATCGATTCCGCGTTATCAAAACGATGTGTCTCGCGGTTACAAAGACAGCCAGCGTGCAGACCCTGAAGGCTGCTGGACAAATCTAACGGCCCCCGTCATATTCGTATCGTCGCGGGCTACCTAATACATAACCAATAATACGGAGACCAGCAACTTTGTAATTTGTTTTGGTTGATCGTATTCGACTGATGACACCTTAGTGCTCAAGTTTTATTTCAGACGGAAATGTGTTGCAAAATTCATTTTAAACATCCATGAAAGAATTTGTTTTCGAATGTTTTATTACAGAAATTTCTGTATATTGCTGTACAATTTAAATATTGTCCATTTTTCTCCAATTAGGTTCAGCTATGCAAAAATCAACAAGTGCAGCAAATTCGCCCAGAGATATGGAGAGTAGCAGTTCATCTGTGATAGCAGGAAGATGAGCTTCAGAAATTTAAAAAAAAACGCGGTGTCCCAGTCCCGGTAGCGCCTCACTTTCAGATCATTCGTTACCTAAGTACATGTACCTACCTGTATCGACTCTCTCTCTCTCGGGGATGCGGGATGTTAGGTTATGTGCTGCTGTGATCGCATCTCAGATCTGGATTCGGCGGCGCTGCGCAGTGGTTGGTTGCGTGCAGGAATTTGTCATGTTTTGCCCGAACCGGCAGACCGTATCGGTCAAGGCGACAAAGTGTCGCTAACCGTGCTTTGCGAAAGGTTACATTAATTTGTTTTCACGCTCGCTGGCAAATCTTGTTTTATTTTCGATTTAGTGTGATCTGCATTTTATGGTAAGAATTGCAACCTGGGCTAGAATTGAAATTCTTTTCAGTGCTACTTACTGTCGCTACTTGATAGTTATCTAGAGATGTACTGAATAGAGTTATTCGGCCGGGTTATTTTCGATTATTTTCAGTCAGTTGATATCACAAGACGATTCATTAGAATTTTTTTTTTCAAGTAGGTGTCTCTTTTAATTTTCAAAATGTCACCAAAAACTGAAAGGTCATATGATAACTTGTCGCTTCTAGGGCGTGTTTCACCAAAGAGATCTGGGACAAAACATGTCAAAAAAGGTTCCAAGCAATTTGAACTTGCTTATTAGTTGTTAGAAACAACGATGATCTTCCACCTTATTAAGCAAACCATGCTTTCTACCACACGTATCCACACTGACAGGAGAAAGGGGTCTAAGATAAGGTTGACAGAATTCTTGCAGCACGTATCAGGGTCCGACAAATCCGCGCTATTTCATGTAAAAACCTGGGAAAAACTCGGTCATTTGATTCCAAAATTGTCGACCAAAAATCCGGGCAATATCCGGGTAAATATGATCAAAACCCAGGAATTACTCAACAAAAATCAAGAAAAAAAAAACTTGAGAGACTATATCGGCACATTTTAAACCGTGTTTTAGGTTCCCAAAAAACCTTTAATGATTGTTTTTATAAACTTTGCTAAAAAAAATCGTTTTAGATGCATTAATAAAAATTTTACAACACAATTTGTATGTTTTTGTTTCGATTGGCGAATAAAGTAAATAAATCTGGACAAAACCTATGTTTTTTTTGATAATACGGGCAACCAGGCCGGACCGGACTTTTACAAATTTGGTATTAAATATCCGGGCAAACGCGGATAAAAACGGACTACCTCGCAAGCCTAGCCTAAAATAATCATAGAAACATTTCTTGTTTCCAAATACCCTCTCATGAAATATGTTGTTCAATTTGTTCGATTATTTCTCGAGTTATTCAAAAAATATCTGGGAGCCCCCCTCTACCCTTCGTATTCTCCCACTGAGTGGAGTGAAAGTTACCAAATAATCATAGACACATTCTCGTTACCAAAAACCTTTTCCATTTGATTCCATTTGCTTGATTAGTTCTAGTAGTTCTCTACCCTTCCTATCTGATCACTGAAGATAAGAAAGGGTACCAAACCATAATAGAAATTTTCCTCGAAACCAACACTCTCATGCCTAAACTCGAATGATTTGCATGATAAGTATTTTTTGTTTGGGAGATCCCCACCCATCGGGGATCTGAGGGCTTCCATATTTTTTTTTGGAAAATGAAAAAAAAAATTACATGGGAAGATATTTGGAAACAAGAATAATCTCTATGAATGTTTGAGACCATTCTCTCCTTCAGTAGAGGGAGATTCGAGAGCAAAGCAAATAGGTAGGGGATGTAGTATCGTACTATTCTGTTTGGCAACACTGTATGAGTCAATATCATATAAACTTCATGTTTTGAATATCCAATTCATGTGTGACATATAATGTTCATATGAAGTATATGAATTCTATGCGTAGAGCAGTTTTAAGACCTTATGTGTGAGGAAACATTTTTTTTTTTTTGTGGCGTTTAAATAGCTCGGGGAGCTGACGCTGGAAATGAAAATTAGAGATAGTTTTTGGAGAAGAAAATTTTAAAGTTTAGAGTTGTAACGGACCACCCTAATTCCGATAGAAGAAATAAGAAGAAAAGACAGGAAGGAAGAAAAAGGAGATGAAGAGGAGGACCAGTCAAGTTTGAGCCGGGTAAGTGAGCGGTAGAACTCGATCGTTAGAACAGAAGTTCTTAAAATATTCGGGAGATTCGGCGGAGTTAAGTTTTTTTTCTAAGTTGGAGCTTTATGGGTCGACGGGAAGTAGCGTATATTAGTGGCCGGAATAGGTTGAAGGGTCACAACTGGGGGCTCGTCCGGGAATAATCCCATCAGAATATTGAGTGTGGATTCGATGCAAGATAATGGTGGAAACAAAAGAGTAATAAATAGCCAAACAGATCTAAAAATAATTGGCGCGATCAGACGTCTGGTCTGTAAGAAGCTTTCTATACGAGTGTCGACGAAGAGTTTTTAGGAAGACGAGCAGAAACGAGTGAGATCACAACATTGGTGAGCACGTGAGCGCTTTTTGACCGAGGCGCGTATTGAAAGGCGACGTTGAAGCAGGAGACCTGATTGGAGCAGTGCAGTGCGTCAAATTATAGGAGAAGATCATTGAAAACAAAAGTGTTTGAAAAGTGTGGGTTTTGAGAGCTTAGCCGACTAAACTGCGGGATTGGTATTGTAGTGAGAGAAGATTGTGTGGAACGAATACTATTGATTTGATAAATATTAGTGAAGTGGAGACTAGATATAGGTGTTTGTATGATTTTTACGAATACTTAATCAAAACAAACCGGGAAGCAAAACAAACCATTTGTGCTGCAATGGAAAACAATGATTTCTCTTGGCTCAGCATACCACCGACGGCGGAACAAAATCCGCTTCCAAGAATAAGGTTTGCTTCGACCCCGAGAAGCCAGGGGAACGTTGTTATGCCGACAAATCAAGCAGGAGTAGTGGATACGCAGCAGGTGGCGCCAGAGGTAGGAGACGCATCTAGGCCCCAACAACAGAACGGATCTGCGAATGAAAATGATATGCCTGGAAAGAACGTTGAACGGAATGCGGAGCCGATCGGGGAAATATCGGATGAACAACGGACACAAAGCCTTTTAGAACAAAATCTTCGTGGGCAGAAAATCCTTCTGAACATGGTTCAAGCTCTGAACGCTCGGATCGAAGATTTGGAGAACAATTTAGGCGGGGCGAAGGTTCATCAAAATCCTCCCAGAGGAAACTACGATTGCTCAATACCGCCTAATACTGCGCCAGCAATCAACAACAACATGGAATGCGCCGGGAGTAGCAGGCAGGCGCCGAATTCGATGAGAGCACCTCCACAAACAACCATTGGGGGAGCGACTTTTCCGATATGGCCTCAAACAAACATTTATCAACCTAATTCAGGATTGCCGATGGGCCAACCTTTTGTAAATAGTTACGGGACTTGGTATAAATGTCGTGGGAATAGGGCCAGGTAATCAATCGGGTCTTTATCATCATCAAGGAGCGTCAACAAACCATTTACCAAGGCCGGAAGTAACGGAAACGTTTACACCCAGAGGGTTCTGTGTTGAAAAACCTACCTTCAAGGGGACAAATGATGAGCAGCACCCAGTGGAATTTCTGAGGAGTCTCGAAAGATACTTTCTGCACAATTCTATCAGTCCTTTCGAAAAACTGTTGGTAGCTTTGTCGTGTATGACTGACGAAGCGAAAACTTGGGCTAGGGGTTTTGAACATCTTTTTCAAAGCTATGAGTGCTTCGTCTACTATTTTAGAGAGAACTTCTGGGGGCAAGTTAGCTAACGTCAAGTGTCAGAAGAAATTATGCGAGGTTCATATATCCAGCGGAATCGTTCGCACATGGCAGAATATTTTATATATATTGTTGCCAAGGCAAGATACTTGACTCCACCCCTAACGGAGCGTGAGCTCATCCAAAACATTTCTCGTCACTTTCCCCGAAATGTTCAGCATCTATTGGGTTCGTGTTTAGAAATAGGTTCAGCTTATCAAATCCTGCAGTCCGAAGATCGGTTCATTAACACCAATACCAGACCATATGCTAACTCCGGAAATCAGCAAATGGGGAGAGAATCCACTCCAGGCCATCGGTATCAAAGGTCGGGAAATAATGGCCATAGTCAGGGGGGGAGCGCGACATCAGGTAATATTCGCTTGGCCACGGTGGAGGAGCAGGAAGGAAACGATCAACGGGAATCAGCGGTGCTAACGGTATTTGTCGGAAGGGAAGAGCTGTTGGAGGAAGACGGCAAGGCAGAGGAGCAGCAATGCATCGCTCGAGTTCACCAGTCACCCTATTTGGCGATACAAATTTCGGAAATTTACATTGAAGCTTTAGTCGACAGTGGTTGTGAGCTTTCATGCATGTCAGGTGACCTGTATGACAGATTGAGAGCTGCCGAAATTTCTATGGCTGAATTTCCAGTTCAGGCCATTACTCTTCGCGGTCCTTTCGGTAAAAAGAGTAAGAAGGTAACTTCACAAGTCTTGATTACTCTTCGAATTGCAAATCAGCTAATAGATGTTTCGTTCATAATTGTCCGAGAATTGATGAATTCAATTATTCTGGGTGAAGACTTTCTAGAAAACTACGCTGTTTGGGTTCATCATGACGATAAACGAATCCGAATGACACATAACAAATTGGAATTCTGGGTACCGTTTTGTCGCAACACTGATAAAGCAAACTGTTCAGAAAAAATTTCTCTATGTGAACGGATGGTGAACTTTATCGAAGGTAGTTTGGATGAAGAGGAAGAAATAGACGAAACCATTGGAAACCACATACAGCTGAACTCCGAAGAGCAAAAGCTTTGGTCTGAACTTCAGAGCGAATTTTTAAACATTTTTTCCGAGGAGAAACCGGGGTTAACGGAAGAATACCATCATGAAATTTACGTCTCGGATCAAAAACCATTCAATATGAAACAGTATCCAATTCCGATATCTCGAGCACGTATTGTTGAATCAAAACTGGAGCAAATGGAGGAGTGGGGCATTATCTCTCGGAGCCCTACATCGTATGTCAGCCCATTAGTAACTACCATCAAGAAAACCGAAGATGTACGTGTTTGTTTGGATGCACGTAAACTCAACAAAGTCTTGGTTAAGGATCATGAGAAGCCCCCGAACATTCAGGAGATTCTCCAAAAGTTTGATGGTGCAAAATATTTTTCTTCGGTTGATTTAACGTCATCTTACTGGCAAATCCCTATCGTAACGGAACACAGGAAATTTACTGGATTTATGTACAACTCGAAAACCTATGTTTTCAATGTTCTACCGTTCGGCATTTGTACTGCAGTAGCTAGTTTCTCAAGAGCGATGGACCAAATTTTGGGAGCAGAAATTCTTGAGTTTGTAGAAAAATATGTGGACGATTTGCTAGTTCACTCCACTACTTTTTCCCAGCATTTGGAGCATCTCAGAACACTTTTTAGCAGACTCAAAAAGGCAGGATTAAAGATCAGTGCATCAAAATCACTGTTTTTCCGATCTCAAGTGTCCTTCTTGGGTCATATTATCGGAGCTGAAGGGATATCAATCGACCCTGGAAAAACATCGGCAATCCAAAATTTTCCTTTGCCACGTTCTGTTCACGATCTGCGGTCATTTCTAGGGTTGGCCACCTACGTAGCGCGCTTTGTTCCCCAGTTTTCGATCATCGCAGGACCGCTTTATGAGCTTCTCAAGGCAGGCCAAGTTTGGAGGTGGAAAGATGAACAAGAAATGGCTTTCCGGAAGTTAAAGGAGTTGTTCATGGTATATACTATGCTCCGGCATCCAGATTTAGATAAGGAATTCGTGGTGCAGACGGATAGTTCGACAAGAGGTTTGGCTGGAGTTCTTTTTCAAAGAGACGACTCTGGGAACAAAATGGTGATAGCTTACGCGAGTCGAACACTTAAGCTAGCAGAAGTCAATTACACGGTCACAGAACTGGAGGCGTTGGCAATAGTTTGGGTTCTGGACAAGTGGCGTCAGTATTTACTAGGACGACACATCACCATAATAACGGACCACAAAGCTCTCATATTCTTGAAACAGTGTAAGCTGCTTAATGGTAGACTGACGAGGTGGATTCTATTTTTGCAACAGTATGATTATGACATCGAACACTGCAAGGGCACCGAAAACACCATTGCAGACACGTTATCTCGCTATCCGGAAGGGCAAAATCATATCACTGCATCAGGAGCTCAGGCCACGATTAATATTGCTGCAATTAAGCCTACATCGCAAATAGAGAGAAACTTCAGGTCCGTAATGAAGCATATTGATACCTTACAAGCTCAAGATTCGAAGATTAGTAAAATCAAATCAACCTTGATCAGCTCCGATGATGAAAATGCAAACTATAGGCTGGAAGGGGGTGTATTATTTGTGCGTCAGAAACGAGACAAGGTTTGGCGGCTATGGATACCCTGTGAAGCCGTTTCCGATGTCCTCAAGTACTACCATGAAGAAAAAGGTCATTTTGGAGTATTCAAAACCTACAGAGCGATGAAACAGTCAATGTATTGGCGAGGAATGCGAAAAGATCTGAAAACGTTCATTAAGCAATGTTTGACTTGCCAATTAGCTAAGAATCAAAACTTCAAACTTACGGGAACGTGTAGGAGCATTCTTCCCCAGCGGAAAAACCAGATAATCTCAATAGATCTTTATGGACCTTTGCCCACAAGCAGGGGCGGAGTAAAGCATATCATGGTATTGCTGGATGTTTTCACTAAGTTTGTGACCTTCTACGGAGTGCGGAGACCAACTTCCGTAGTATTGTGGCGACGTCTTGAAAAGTATACGGAAGATCATGGTAAACCGGATGCAATACTTTGTGATCAAGGGACGCAATTCACTTCAAACTTTTGGGTGAACAGTTGCAAGGATGCTGGAATCAGGTTGATTCATACTTGCGTACGGCACCCACAGGCTAATCCGGTGGAAAGAGTCATGCGAGAATTGTCACGTTTATGCAGAACATATTGTCAAGGTAACCATAAAACTTGGGCGAACAAAATTGATAAGTTCGCTGAATTTTTAAACGCTGCATGTCACGAGTCAACTGAGTGTACTCCGTTCGAGCTACAGTTTGGGAAAAAGCCACTGGATACTCTGCGTCAGTTACTTGAGTTTCCTCCGGGCAGCGAAGACATGATTGATGTGGACGTTGTTCGGGCGACATTATTGCTCAAATCGCGAAAAAGAAATCGTCGAGCACCGAATCCATCTCCACGATTCCAAGAAGGCGACATGGTGCTAGTGAAGGCCAATCCTGTGTCTTCGGAACAAGATGGTGAAATAAAGAAGTTTTTCATGGTTTATGAGGGGCCGTATCAAATATCAAAGTTGTTACACGAAGACGTTTATTGTTTGGTCTACCCTAAAAATCGGAAAGAGCGAGGACGGTTTCATATAAGTCTTTTGAAACCGTTCTATGATCGCTCAGAAGAATAATATATAACAATCCGCGAATGGTGAATCTTAAGGAAGTCACGAAACCGGCAAATGTGCCATTCGCTAGTTTGCGCTGGAAGGGGGTGTTGTAACGGACCACCCTAATTCCGATAGAAGAAATAAGAAGAAAAGACAGGAAGGAAGAAAAAGGAGATGAAGAGGAGGACCAGTCAAGTTTGAGCCGGGTAAGTGAGCGGTAGAACTCGATCGTTAGAACAGAAGTTCTTAAAATATTCGGGAGATTCGGCGGAGTTAAGTTTTTTTTTCTAAGTTGGAGCTTTATGGGTCGACGGGAAGTAGTGTATTTTAGTGGCCGGAATAGGTTGAAGGGTCACAACCAGTGGCCGGAATAGGTTGAAGGGTCACAGAGTAGGCAGCGTAGAATAGTAAGCGATCATGAGACATTGGTTAGACCATCATGCACTTCATTATATCCATTCCGGCTGGATATGGACAGAATGTAGTTCAAGATAATAAACCAACCCCTCCTGATACCAGTTGGAGGAAGGACAAGGGTGGGTTCGAGACTGGCCTCTACTTACTCCCCAAGCATCTACATACTACGTTTTATGGGCGCGTTGAAAATATTAAAAACAAAAAGGAAGGATCTCACCAAGTTACAGGACACCATGTTCAGCAGTTGATCATTAGTTAGTTCCTTGGGCTGACAACCATGCGAAGCCATCGTCTGGGTCCAATGATGTTACGGGGTGGCTCGCTCAACGTCATCAGTGGACCAAATGATTTGTCGGTAGTGTAGCCATGATACATGAAATGAAAACAGAAAAAAAGAAAAGAGAAAAAAGGATTTTAGTTTATATCATCTATCAATATCTAAAAAGAAGCCCAGCTTAAACTAATAATAACTCTAGCTCAAATCAATAGTAGAAGTAGGCTACATTATTCCTGTCACATTACAGAATCCAATTCTACTAAAATATGGATGTTAGAGCCTGTTTTGTTTTTTAAGCAAGCCTATTTCAAACTAACAAAAATTCTAGCTCAAATCTATAGTAGAAGTAAAGTACATTATTCCCTTCAAAAACTCATGCAAATTTACTGTTTGAGCATCGCCCTACCCTACCTGCCTTACACAGATGAATGTCTACTTTTGAATTAGATTTAAAATTATTCAAGACTGTTTGCTTTAAACTATAATATTATAATTCAACACAAGAGACAGATTCGTTTCACAAACCTAAAACTGCAAAATATAATTTCCATCTAATTAGCCCCCAGTGATTGAAAAACGCTAGATTAAGAATCAGAATAATAATTCATAAACCACAAATACTCATCCACTGTCTTACTAAATGAAATATAGGATTCTTCAACAACAGCATTCCCATCCAATGAGCCTCTAGTTTTTGTAAAATGCATGATTTAAGAATGAGCCAACGAAATTCATAAACCGCAAATACACACTTACTAGAGCATTGGGAAGGCGAATACCGCAACCTTTACCTAACCTCGCAATACTTCCGCGCTTTCTCTATTTTTAATTCTATAAAACTAAGCCAACTAACTACCTAACCGAACGACTTATGCCCTATGGAAAGTATCAACTTTTAGAATGGCAAATTGTGATACTTCCACTATCGGATGTTGCGATTGTTCTGCGGAAGGGAGGGCAAGTGTTTCAACTCCCATTCATCTTATCAACATGGATCATGAATAAAGAGACATCTCTGAACCTACCGCTGAATTTAATCTAACTAAAAATGTCCAGCACCTCTACTAATTTAGATCATATTATGATACCATGTTTAATAAGATTGTGTGGAACGACCCTCTCAGGAAAATGATGTTTTGATCCATCATCTTCACAAACTTACACACCGCAGCCGGTAACCCATTGCAACTTAGGGTACGGACCTTATGTGTGAGGAAACATACATCCTAAGTGTGGATTTTTTGCAGTATATAGGTAGAAGAAATTTTGCCAAAACGTTCGCGAGCCAGGTTTTAGAAACTAAATATTCGCATCAGCTCGTGACTTTAATCGCGCGGATTTTGATGCTATGAACCGTATTCTGTTTAAAGTCGACTGGTCCGACATCCAATGTTGAATTGACGTTGATGTGGCTGTTAATACATTTAGCACAAATCTGGATAACGCTCTTGATGAATCCGTACCCTGGTTGCGACCTCCTCTTCGACCTCCTTGGACTGATTGATGTTCACTTGAAACGATTGAAACAGACACGTTCGAAATTGTTGCGGAAGTTTTGTAACTCCAGATGCTCATTTATGAAAATCAATTTGAACGCTGCTACTAAACAATACCGAATAAATAATCGACTAAGCTATCGCCGTTATGTGGATCGTACTCAGAGATGAAAAATGTTACCTTTTCGCGACGCATTTCGCCAGTGTCTTTTCAGTGGAATCGCCAATTGTCGATGAATAAAACGCCACTGTAACACGATTATCGATGTGTTGGATCTGGATCTTTTTTCTATTAGCCAGGAAATGGTTTTAGAAGATATGAATAATTTGAAAAACTCTCTGCTGGTAAAACCACTTACGCGCATTTTTAATCAATCTCTAGAACAGAAAAAATTTCCTACCATCTGGAAAAAATCGCATATGAGCCCAGTACACAAAAAAGGTGATAAGCAAGATGTTCTTAACTACCGCTGAGTCACATCGCTAGCTGCCTGTTCGAAAGTACTTGAGAGGATCGTCAACGATGTCATGTTTTTGACTTGCCGGAACTTTTTCCTAAACGCTCGGGAACTTCAAACCTGATGGTTTTCACATCCTTCTGCATATCCAAAATGGATGGCAGGGAACAAATCGACGCGATATATGCCGATATTTCGGAGGCATTTGATTCTGTAAACCACGATATTCTCCCGAAAAAAATGCATCGACTTGGGTTTTCCGAACGATTGTGTGCATGGATCAGAAGCTACCTAACGGATCGTCGATGGGCTGTAAGAATTGGTTCTGCTGAATCCTCTGACTTTATTCCAAAGTCTGAGGTACCCCAAGGCAGCAAATTGGGTCCTTTATTGTTTACACTATTCTGTAACGACATTAATTTGTTGCATAAACAACCAAGCTGATTGTTATGAATTGCAACGCTTCTTGGACACAGTTGTGAACTGGTGCGCCAACAATTTACTTGTTTTGAGCGTTGCGAAGTGCTGCATTATCACATTTGGGCGTATGAAAAATCCTTTTATGCATCACTATAATATTGTGGGCGAGCAGTTGCAACGTGTTGAGGAGATTAAGGATCTCGGCGTTTTGTTCGACAACCGTATGACTTTTAAGCGTCATTATTCTGTGGTACTCGAGAAGGCAAACCGAATGCATGGATTGATTATACGTTTGAGCAAAGAATTCACTGATGAAATTTGCTTGCGAGCTTTGTATTGCTGCCTGGTGCGATCAACATTGGAATCTGCGAACCTGGTATGGTGGCCGTTTGAAGCTGCATGGACAGCGCGTTTTGAAGCAATTCAACGTCGGTTCGTGCGTTATACTCTTCGTGAGCTACCTTGGGAGAATCCATTAAATTTACCTCCATAGTACAACGATGTGCCCTGATTGGACTTCATACGCTGTCGGATCGTCGTTCCATCGGTAAATCGATGTTCGTGGCAAAGATTTTTTGGAACGAAATTGACTGCTCCTGGTTACTCTCTTGCTGCAATATTTATGCTCCAGAAAGAATCCTGCGCAATAGGAATTGGCTCTCTCTGGAACCAAGAAGCACGCAATATGGCAGCAACGACCCTCTCCGTTCCGCGAAATTATGCTCTTAACGTTATTTTAATATCTTTGACTTCAATGTATCCATTTCAACTTTTAGACGCCGCATTAAATCTGACTTAAGTGACCAACTTAGAAATTAGGAAAAATATCGTGTTATGTACAAATAATATTAAGTAGATCAATAAAACACCTACATATGTCAGATGATTTTATATTAATTAAATAAATAAATGAATTAATAAATAAGTACACAACTCTCTATTTTATTTCCTCATATGAAATTGCTTGAAAATAATGAATTTCAACTCATAAACTTTGCACGTTAGTTAATATGGATTTGGTAACCCACGATTCTCCACAATTTTTCATTTAAAAAAAATATTTTTTTTTTTAAACAGACAGAATTTGGGGAAATTAATTTATTTAAAAAAATTAAAAAAAATTCTAATGATAACTTAAAATCTTGAAAAACCTTTCCATTTTTTTATCTTTTTATCGTTTCTAATAAAGAAGTTATGAAGCAAAGAAAAAAAAGTGGCCCATGATACCCCACGCTCTCCTACTAAATTTGGCATAGGAAGGTATTCGAGTAGGTACATGAAATGATTGTATTATGATTTGAGACTTCTCCCTTCTTCATCTTCTTCGGGAGAAAAGTTAATTCAAGAAATGTTTCTCTGATGGTCCGAGATCTTTTCTTATTTCTTTAAGGGGGGGGGTAGGGTCTAACGGGTATAAAAAAACACCATTTTCACGATTTTTTTCTAGAGCTATCGTTCAAACAAATGTATTCAAATTTCTTGCATTATACAAAGCATTGTTAAAAGAACATTTAGTAATTTTTTCGTTGAAAAATATTGAAAAATGAGCCGGTGACGGAGCATTTTCGAGGATGCCTTTTAGAAAACAGGATTTGCGGTGGACACTGTATCTCAGCACAGAATCATCTGAAGTCAAAAAATCAGAGCAAAATATTTTTAATAGATGTTTTTCTGGACCCCAACGTTTTTATTAAACTTAAAAATATTTTTATGAAATTTTTGTGGCTGTTTGAAGTAAAAACTACGATTTTTCACTTAAAAATCCGCCATTTTTCACCTGTAAAATCTCCCCAAAGTAAAAAAATCAAAAAAGAAAAACGTTGGGGTCTGGTATTTTATATGTAGAAAATATGTTCCAAATTTGAAAAGAATCGGATAAGTAGTATTCAAATGACGGTGTCCACGGACTTTAAAAATGTGCTTTCGAGAAAAACGCGTTTAAAGTTTCTGCTCTTGCTTTCTTGCAGTATTAGATAGGAGGAGATAAAGGCCTATAACTTCTACAGTTTTGCTTCAATTGACTTGAAAATTTGACACAACATTCTTGAAATGTTTTATAACAAGAAAATAAAAAAATAAAAAAATCGGTTTTTTGAAAGTGTTAGACCCTACCCCCCCTTAAGGAGTTATGACGGGGAGAGGGGGTCATCGATAAAATTTAGCTTAGCTTAGCTTAGCTTGATCGACTACTCACATCCACCTTAAATCATTGAACCCGAAATGTTTTGTACATTTTTTTCAGTAGGCAATAAAAATTCGATGCTATTAGATTTTTTAGATCAATTTAATTTTGATGAAGGTTAACACATTTCGAATTCCATGATCGCTGGCGTGGCTCAGTAGAACTAGTTCCACATCGCCAATGGTTGCTACTCCGTGATTGACCGAGGCCATCAATTTTGCCCAGGGGTCAAAAGAATGGTGTCTGGGATTGACAGCACATTCACAATGAACAAAACTGATGCTCTCTCTTTGAACATCAATAACGGCGCCGGCCACGTCCTAGTAGTCAATGGATAGAGGGAAAATAGAGAAAAAGGATTGAAAGATTCATAACTCGTGCTTTAGGACCGAGGTCACCTCTGCATCCTAGCAAAAAATTGTTGTTGGAAGTATGGGTGAAAGGATATGATCAGGAGGCACTTTTGACTAGTGCTATCATCTAAGACTAAAAATTTTTTCTATAATTTCGTGTTGATACTTTGATAAACTATAAAATCACAGTTAAGTCTAGATTTTTTTGCTCTTAATCAATGATCATTTTATCTTTATTTTCTTTATTATTTCTATCAGTCTCAAAACTGTCTTAAGTTATTTTAATAAATTAGGAACAGACAAACTCAAGAATTAAAAAAATGTATTTAGGAAAAGAAAATTATAAAACGAAATCTTAAGTTCATCATCAATTTATTGTTATAATCACTACAATGAATAATTTTTACTAGTTCCTATACTGCCCCTACTCGCATAACAGTCCCATATGAATTTTCGTCATTTTCCATCTAACCTGACAGTTCGTCATTTTGAACATAAGGCTTCAATATAAAACAATAAAAAAAGAGATTTTGTTCTAGAAATTTTGAAAAAAATATCAACTCGTGGCTGTCCCATATGAAATATACCCTCATAACAGTCCCATATGTGAAATATCACGGATTTGGTTTCTTTTCAATGCTTCTTTCGGCGAAATAGTCTTTGATTTATTGCTTCGAATCATTTAAAAAAGATTTAAACTCACTTGATGTCGAATTATGCACACTAGTTCTCGAAGGCAGGTCAGTAAGAAGGAAGGAATGTCTTCCTGAGCAAAAAACTAACCGATGCAATCAAAATCGTAAAAAGATTCAACTTACAATGAAGAATTCACGATATTTTTCCAAAAGTGTGTTTCTTTTTCTGATAACTGCATTTAGAAGTTCAAAAATGATCAAATTTAAGTTTAAGAAAGTAGCTTGGTTAGCAAAACATATTCTGGATGGGACTGTTATGCGAGTAGATTTGAAAAAGGTCTCAAATATGCTCGCATAACAGTCCCATAACGAATAAAATGGTGCTCCCGACGTTACCGATGGCCCAATTTCTAAAATTTCAGGTCGTACGATTTATTATGACAACCTAGAACACATTCCATCAAACGATTTTCGTTTATGCTGAATGTAATGGTTATAGTTTAAAAATATATTCCAAAACAGAAAAAGCTGATTTTCTCGCTTGCTTGTTTTTGCATATGGGACTGTTATGAAAGTAGGGGCAGTATAGTATATAAGGAAGATATCAAAATAAATAAAAAAAATATACAAGAAGTAATAATCGTGAGTAGATAAACGAACAACTATTAATTGAATTTTCAACTTGTGTGAAGTTAGGCATGATGAAAGAGATTTTGTTTTACTTTACTTTAATTTATATAAATTTTACTATCTCCGATGTCATTACGTTGTATGATTTTATAAAAACACGATGAATATTGATAAGATTGGTTGAAAACTTTGATTAAATTCTAGGGGTTTGCATATCTTCGTTTTTTAAGTTCAGAAAATAATGATTAATGCATGTTTCTATAAACATAACTATTCGAAAACGCTGGCAATGAAGAACTCTATAATGTAGCTACTTTTTGTATAAACTAAATCAATCAAAGCTGATATTCATAAAAACAATTGTTTATGTTTTTTGATGCTTTCTGGACAGTCTGCAGGTGAATTATTGAAGAACAGTAAGCAAGCTTATTGCTATCAAAGTTTTGAAAGTTTCATTGCGAAAGATTTATTATCTCAATTTTTTAGTTTTTTTTTTTAATTTAAAGTGGAACTTGACTATTACTTTTAATTTTCAATTGATCATAATTCGTCAACGGATTGCACTTCAAACTTTGTTACGATACATCGATTGAGTCACTTGTACCCTAATTTGAAAAGCTCCATATCCTGTTACGATATGTCAAATGCGTTTTATTATTTTTTTAAATAATAGCTGAGGTCAGGTTGAACCAGTGAATAGTGTTTAAATTAGCCTTCACTAAAGTATGCTAAACTGTTTTATTTCAAATATGCTATACAAGAATAAGAGGGATGATAGTAAAATACACAAAAAACAACTTGTACCATTTAACCAGTATTACATAAATGCATGAAATTATGCACCTTACCCATTATGCATTCACCCAAAATTTATTATGTTCACACTAACACACCTTTGTTTGAGCTATAAGAAATTCTATAACAATTGAACATTTACATAAGGAATGAGGAATTAAATTAATCCCGGAAAATAAAATAATATTGACAATGTAACACAAATTGATCGGATGATGTTAGTTTTCATGATATTACACTTTGAAATTTTTTTTGTTGAAATCATTTACATTTTTCAGCACGTGATTTGTTCATATTTAAATAACGATAAAAAGGTCGATCAGTTAAAAATATATAGCTATCAATAGCATTTTTAACATAATTTTAAGATCTTGCTTTTAAATAGGATATTTACTGTTACGATAATCTTAAACTGAAATTATAATTTATGATTAAAAACATCTTAATTTAGCTAGAATAGGTACGTTATTAATATATGATTTTGAAAATGTACTTAGCTTGGGTTGATATCAGGGTCATCAAATCCGTTTAGCCCATCGTTTGTTAAAATTGATTTTCACTAGAATATAATCATCTCCAGACGTTGCGCAGGCGTAAGTAAGGATCCGAACCTTCTTAAAAACTTTTACAGCGCCATCTGATTTAAATTTTCTGAAGTTTTGAAGTAGGAATGTATGTGTATTGCACGGCACGGCACCGTAGCAACGTAGCGTCATCCAAAGACCATTTTTCACAAACAAAAACCACTAATTTCTTCGATTGGAGAGGGGGTCATCGATAAAATTTATACAAAAACTCGATAAATAATCGAGAAAATAGAACAAAATGTGGCATGGGAGGTATCTTCTTCTTCTTCTTCTTCTTCTTCTTCTTCATCTTCTTCTTCTAATATATAAAGATGAGTTGGACTATATATGTTTGTTTGTATGCACCTTATACAAATCCACACCGCTTGACCGATCAGCCTGAAATTTGGTACAGAGATGTTTTTGGACCATGGTAAGGTTTTAGTAATACTTTTGTGTCCCTCCCACCTTAGAAAAGGGACCCTCCCATACAACTTTCGTTTTTATTCCCACGAACCAAAAGTCATGGCACCCATTTTGCCAGCCGATTTTCGTTTCCTTGGTTCCCATGGGCTGGGCATTAGACACGACCATCCAAAGTTCACGTTTACTGGGAAGCAAATCCAAGCCTGCTGATGATTTAAAATTTGATAGCCAAATTTTTGGCGGGCTTTTTTATTTCTTCTACTGTTCGTAGCACAGGTTACAAGCACGTGATTCTTAGATGAAATAGCAAATCTACTTTAAAGATAAAAAAAAATACTCCTAATTGCCTGCTCGGAGTGAATTTATTAGAACAGTAGTGGTTTTCAATGTGGTCCCTGGGGGCGTTGAAGGTCTACAGGAATATGCAGCGCGTAAAATGTGGATGCAATGATTAATCTTCATAATGAATTGGCATCTTCAGCTGAATAACTATTTGGACTGTTTGCTGAAAACTTATGTTCCAGCTTTTAGGAATCAACCATTTTGATAAGCTGAAGGCTGCAATTTCAACGCTTCCATAGCGAAGTTGGAATTTAAACGGAGGACTAGACAATTAAACGTGCATTTTCTGGAAAAAGTTAAAACCCAATCTATCTGTATTTTTAGTTTTGTACAATTAAACTTCATAGCCTAATTTAGAACTTATGAGTTATTGTTGATCATCAATGCGGTCAGTTTTACCATCCAATTATGAGAAAAATTGAACCGTTTAGTACTGCGAATTAAAAAAAAAGATTTCTAACGATTTTTACTTTGATCACTTTTGATAAATAATAAGATAGTTGTGTCAAAGAATAGAAACATTGAAACATAACTTAAATAACACATTTTCCATAACACTATAAATTGGGCGATTTCGGTTCCGAGATGATGTGTGTTTTGATAACTGCGAAAAACTATTAGTGGAACTTTCAACATGTTAATAAACTAGTCATAGAACAGTGTGAAATTAAACAGCGAAAAAACCACATAAAATTTAAAACATACAGAGTAAGTTTTCAACAAGGTTTCAGCGAAAGTCTGATTAGGAATTTCTAAGTAAATTAAAATTGAATACATCATTCTACAGGCAGATAATCCATCTTGAAAAGTTTGTTAATCTTCAAAAGGGCTCGTTCACATATGTTTACAAGCTTAAGATACTGGATTTTCATTAGATAGCTCATGGAAAATATAATAAAAAAAACATCGTTATCATTTGAAGATAAAAAAAAAGGTTCAATCAATTGAAGCTTCCTTAAACATTATGGTTAAAATTTTTTTTTCGTGATAGGATGAAAAAGCATTAGAGGGAAATTATTCTAAATTTTTATCAGCAAATATCAGTTTTTTTTAAATATAAAAACAATAAACATTTATGATATCCTGAGCGAGGAGTCATCACAAGAAACAGCGATTATGTGATTCATCGAAAAAATTGAAACGTGGAACAAAATTTGAATTAGGTCAAGCTATTTTTAAGTATTTTTTAACACGAATGCCATATTCATGGAAAAAAGGTCTCTCATAAAATATATAATAATAATTACGTGGCAAAATTTCAAATAAAGATGAATTCATAGCTTCCGATATTTCCAGAAGTCAAATCTATATATATAAAAATGAATTTCTGTCTGTCTGTCTGTCTGTCTGTCTGTCTGTCTGTCTGTCTGTCTGTCTGTTCCCTATAGACTCGGAAACTACTGGACCGATTTTCGTGAAACTTGGCAGGTAGGGGTATTGGAGGCCGGGGAAGGTTCCTATTGTGGTTTGAGACCCCTCCCTCTCTCATGAAGGGAGGGAGGGGCCTCCCAAAATTAAGACAACTTTTGGCATAACTCGAGAACCAATCAAGCAAATGGTATCAAATTTGGCATGAGGCGGTATGTGGGAACGGGCAATATTTCAATGAATATTAGATACCCCTCCCTCCTCTCAGTGGGGTGATAGGAAGGGGGGAGGGGGGCTACCTTACAATTTTTCATATAACTTGAAAACTAATCAAGATATTGGAACCAAATTTGGCATGGGAAGGTATATTGATACGAAAAAAAAATGTCAATGATTATTTGAGACCCCTCCCTCTTTACAGTTGAAAGGGGGAGAGGTCTCTTTCTTATTTTTTTACATAACTCAAAAACTAATTAAGCAAATGGAACCAAATTTGGCATGGGAAGGTATTTGGATACGAGAAATATTTCTATGATTATTTGAGACCCCTCCCTCTTTCCAGTAGGGAGATATAAAGGGGGGAGGGGCTCTCTTTTTAATTTTTTACATAACTCAAAAACTAATCAAGCAAATGGAACCAAATTTGGCATGGGCGGATATTTGGGATCGTGACATGTTCTAATGATTGTTTGAAACCCCTTCCTTCTTCCAGCGGGGAGAAAGGAAAGAGGGAAAGAAGTTTCATACAATTTTTATTGCATAGCACAAGAAATACAACAACAAATGAAACCAAATTTGGCATGGAATGATATTTGGGTAAGAGAAATGCTTCTATGAATATTTCGTATCCCTCACCCCTTCGAAAAGGTGGATGTAAATGGGGAGAAGCGGTCTCCCTTACAATTTTCAGTATAACTGGAGAGCTGATCGAGCAAAATGAGCCCAATACAATTTTATTAGCATTAGTTCTCAATTTATGCTAACGAAGCCAACAAATGGAAACAAATATGGCATGGAAAGGTACTTGGTTACGAGATTTGTTTCTACGATTGTTATAGACCCTTACGCTTAACAGTGTAGAGAGGAGAAGAACGGAGGGGGTTCCATATAAATTTTGTTGTAAAGCTTAAGAACTTATCATCCAATGGAACAATATTTGATACAAGAAGATTTTTGGGAATGAATAAAATGGGTATGATTATTAAAAATTATCCCCCCCACATCATTCAGCAGGGGGGGGGGGAAGGACAGGAGGGGCTCTCTTATCAGTTTTTAGCATAAATCCAGAATATATCAAGCAAAAACAAACATATTTTATAAGTTTGATTGTTTGCGTGCGATTTATTTGAGACCCTACTTTTTTAAGGCGAAGCTTAAAGAAACAGATTAAAATTATCAGATCTTTAACACAAATTTAAAGATCAAGATCCAGAATTTTAGTTTAAGTTATTTTTGGATTGCAATCCGATACTCCAGCTGCAGCTCTCATTTTATAACGGTTGCTTATGAATTTTGTTACAATTTGATTTAAAATAATGCCAACAAAACAATGAAAATTTGAGTTAATTCTAAAAATATCATTCGATTTTGAAAGGTGTAGCAAAGCACACCGGGTCAGCTAGTGATTCATATTTATTGATATTTAAACTGGACCCGAGCAAGGCCGGGTAAAATCAGCAAGTAGTATATAAAGCCAAATGTGAAATGCGATGTTATTTTGTTAAATTTATCATATGATCGTTTCAGGCCCTTCCCACATTGGCAGATAAAACCAGAGTCTCTGAAACTTAGACTCGGGTTTCATTTTAACAATGATTTAAAAACAAAACTTATAAATAAATGACCCATTTTAGAACACAACACAACACAATTTCAAAGAGATTGCATCTGAATGATTTTTAAATTTCATTAAAAACATTGTACAAATAAATAAAAATTTGAAAAACTACACAAATTGAATTAATTGTTGGAAGTTGATGCAAAGTAAAAAAAATAATGAAAACCCTAAAGAAAAGGTGGAGAAATGTCTTATTGCCTAAAAGTCCTAAAACAAAGGGATAATTTCTTTCGAGAAATTTTAAACGTTATTACTTTTTTCACCTTCAAGGATTGTCTTGTATATCTAAAATGGCTTAAAAATTAAAATCAAATAACTGGTAAGCACACCTAACATTAACAGCCGACTCATAGAAGAGTCTACATCAATTTGTTGAACGATGGAATAACAACCAAAGGTGCTCTGTTTGTGCTTTGTGTCCATAGTAGGATGGCATCAGTTCTACCAGACATGCACATTCGTAGCCCCTTCATCCCGAATGCGTCTGATCCCGTACAAAGATGTGCGAGTCCGCAATGAACTTTCCATTGTGGACAATAAACACGCTCATTAGTTCGTTGTACTTCAGGTTCGGCAGCAGCTGATTGCAAAAGCAAAAAAAAAAAAAACAGAAACGAAATTGTGTTTCATTAGATCGATCGGATTAAACACGCCCGGGTGCATTATGGACTTTCTATAGCGCATGCGGCAGGAGTAAAAACGAAAAACCCATACGGCACCTGTCCCGATTCCGGGGTGGATTACCAACAACTAGATACCTACTATAGCTGAAGGCGGCCTCGCAACTTACCTTGGGCGTCACGAAAAAGTACTGCGATTGTCCGGGGCGACACGTTTCGTCCACCAGCATCTCGAACACCTTGCGCTCGTTGCG
>NW_026598380.1:0-31000 GCF_029784155.1 Uranotaenia lowii | reverse complement strand
AACATTGAAAAAAACCCCAAGTCATTTTGTCCCATTGCACAAATCATCGCAAGTCGGTCCCATATGGCTTAAATCATCGCATGTCGGTCCCACTGCCATAAGGGCCCAGCAAATGATTTTTTACATAATTAAAACGAAAAAACAAACTTTATAAAGCGAAAAGCTTTAGTTTGCCGTTGCAGTGACAGATTCTGGTGATTACTTTGATTAAAAAGGCATACAAGTGGCGAATTCTCAACGGAACATTTTACGATTTTTCATTGCTGTTTTTCTCAATTCAACAAAAACGCAAATGGGACGGACTTGCTATGAGCGGCAGTGCATATTCCCATTTTTGTATTTTGTCAACAAGCGTATACAATTTACTAGTAATAGAATGCCTATAACTCATCGGAAGTGTTTATCTTTGATGCGCTAAGCAAGCCAATCAAGTTTTATCAACAAAGTAAACGGTACTTTAAAGAGCTCAATCGATACTTGAGGATGCATATGTACATTACTCGAGAATTCATACCTCCGTTTCTCATGAAGACAGCAGTTTTCATTGTTCGGTCCAATCTGTGTATGGTCAATGTTCAATCCATCCTTCGCCTACATTCACTGATCAAGTCCCAAGAGCAATCACAGCGATCCGATTTTGCCAAGAACACAATGTTTTGAAAACAACCAATTTTTCGCAAAACAAGCAAAACTAAATAGCCACTAAACACCACATCATCACAAATACGCACAACGTCGTTTGCTTGCGCTTTTCACGAATCCCAACACAAAATGCACAGAATAACTGCTCGTTGGGTGACCGACTCTCGACTCGACAGGGAACGTCAAATGGAACGGAAGCAATGAATAAGTGAATAAATAAACCGCACACAAAACTCGTCTCGCAAAGACGGTGACCGATTTCCAAAACACACGGCTTACGACGACGGACGAGTGACTTGTACAGGGACCGAGAAACGAACGGGTTTTGTTGTGAATGAATGTCAACAAATAGAAGGGAGTATGAATGGAAACGTCAAAACCGAGCATCAATGGCACAACTACCAATGAAAAGAACGAACGGGATTTACCACAGTTGATCAATATAGGGGTTAACATTCGTTGAGTTTGAGCCGTTTGAGCACTTTGACGAAGCACGTGGTATTTGAAATGGCAGTTGGTATAGGATGGATGAGATATGGTTCCTTAATCACATTTGAGACATTTTATTTAATTTTTCTGGGGGGGGGGAACCGAAATTTTGGAAAGTAAAAAAAATTACCTGCTGTAACGATATGTATGTTATCTTGTGCAGTTCCAAACTCTGCGAGTTTTCACATTTTAACACCAATATTCCCGGAATTAAGTAGGACAAAGGATGAGAAATATTCAGAATTTCAATCATCAGAGAAACACTTTCCCAGCATTTTTCCCCCAGACGAACCATTCCGCTGAAAATGTTTCACCAGAATGAACCATTCCTCAGAAATTTCTCACCAGAATGAACCATTTCCCAGAAAATTCAATATATGCTTCTAAACTGGAATTTTGGAAAAAAATGATTTTTTTATACATAAAAATAATTTTACACAAAAATTGGGTTCTTACTATATTATTATTTTGCAACCAACAATTGCCTTCCAGACAGAAGTTGTCAAAAATGCTAACAACCGCAACATTTTCAAATCGAAAGTGATACGTCACCTCAAGGAACTTCAGTCGTAAACCTTATCATCATGCCAGTATTTTTTATTTTTTGTTACACATATATTTAACTAATTTTTTTTTCTAAAGTAACGTTAACTTTTTTTTGTAAATATTTTTTCCTAGTTAGTATATAAGCTTTATCAATTAATTTTTAATTTTGTATTTAATTTTGTATTAATCTATATATATAAAAAGCAATTATCTGTATGTTTGTTTGTTTGTTTGTTTGTTTGTTTGTTTGTCCTCTATAGACTCAGCCACCTTAAGAGCTAGAGATCTGAAATTTGGCATGGATGCTCATTAGGACCAGGAATGATGAAAAATATTTTTAGATTTTTGGACGACCCCTTCTGAAGGGGGTCGTCCATACAAGACAAATATTGTTTTCACGTTATTGACGTTATTTTGCGTCGGATTGTGATGAAAATTTGCGCATGAGTGTTTTGAGAGACGAGCAACCGATTACAGTTATCAAATTTAGGGTCAGGGGTCGGCAAAAGGGGTCGTCCATATCCACTGATTAATGTTTTTGCGATATTGGCTTTATTTTACATTGGATTGTGATGAAAATTTGCACATGAGTGTTTTGAGAGACGAGCAATCGATTACAGTTATCAAATTTAGGGTCAGGGGTCGGCAAAAGGGGTCGTCCATATCCACTGATAAATGTTTTTGCGATATTGGCGTTTTTATAGATCGTATTGTGATGAAAATTTGCACATGAGTGTTTTGAGAGACGAGCAATCCATTACAGTTATCAAATTTAGGGTCAGGGGTCGGCAAAAGGGGTCGTCCATATCCACTGATTAATGTTTTTGCGATATTGGCTTTATTTTACATTGGATTGTGATGAAAATTTGCACATGAGTGTTTTGAGAGACGAGCAATCGATTACAGTTATCAAATTTAGGGTCAGGGGTCGGCAAAAGGGGTCGTCCATATCCACTGATTAATGTTTTTGCGATATTGGCGTTTTTATAGATCGTTTTGTGATGAAAATTAGCACATGAGTGTTTTGAGGGACGAGCAATCGATTTCAAGTTTCGAATTGCGGATCAGAAGTCGGCTGAAGGAGTCGTCCATACCCAACTTTAATGTTTTTGCGATATTGACGTTATTCTACATTGGATTGAGATGAAAATTGCCGCATAGGAGTTTTGAGGGACGCTCTTTTGCTTTCAGGTTTCAAATCTTGACTCAGGGGTCGGCAAACGGGGTTATTATCTGTTCACTGTTTTTACGATATTCTCTTGATTGAGCATAGAATTGTAATGAAAATTGACACATGGGAGTTTAACAGAAAAGATAACTGATTTCAGGAGTCAAGTTTTGAATCGTGGTAAAAAAAGGCCGTCCATGTTAGTTGCTCACTGTTTTCGCGATATTGTCGTGATCATGCATCGGATTGAGATGAAAATGTTCAGATGAGGGTTATAAACTATGAGCAATTGACTCCAGGTAGCATGTTCCGTGTCAAGGGTCGGCGAAAGGGGCGTCTATATTCACTGTTCACTGTTTTCAAGTTCCTGATGTTATTTTACATATAATTTGAAAAAAAAAATGGCACAAGGGAGTTGTGAGGAACGTAAAATTGGTTTTAATTATCGAATTTCGGGCCACGGGACAGAAAAAGAGGGTTTCATTGAAAGTTCAGTGTTTTGTGCAATAATTTTGTTCGAGGCAGTTAATTGATACCAATTTAAGTGTGAAGGTCAAGCAAAAGAGTCGTGCACATAAACAAATAGGACATGTTTCTGCCATAATGTCTAGATTTTGCAACCAATCGAGAAGAAAACACTCTCACATAAATTTTAATAAAAATCCAAACAACCGTTTAATTTGAATTTCAAGTAATAGTAATAATAGCGACTTTAAACACTGTTGAATTTTTTCCCCAAAATTGTTGAAAGAATGTTTCGAATTCATTTTCTAAACTCATTTTGACGTACCAATGATTTAAAGCGAAACGAAGTTCGTACGGGATCAGCTAGTTATTTATAAAATATGGATCTCTTCAAAGGAATACTCTTTCCACTGAGATTCATTCTTAGTTTAGTTTAGTTGTTACCGAAGCGGCACAAAGCCGCCGAGGCTTCCAAATCCGAGCTGGTCACCGACCCGCCATCAGAAGTGACGTCCCTAATACCTACATCTGAAGGAAAGCTAGGGATGATCCCATTGCCAGATTATTTCAGAAAAAGCAGGACATCGCCGCCGAAAAAAGCGGGTAATTTTAGAAACTCTTTAAAAACTAAATTTTATGACCATTCCTATACATACATATTTATATGTTCCTTCTGCTAAAATAGTTCAAAGAGAGCAACAAAATGTGGATAAACGAAACTTGTTTACTCATTTTGGTTAAATTTGTGATCGGCTTTTTCAGTCTACTGGGCAGTGAAAACAATTATTGTTTTACTTCCGACGTTTCGGTGATTTATTTCACCTTTATGAAGAACTCTAAAAAGGTTTTTAAGTTGTTTAGTGTGTGATATAATTGTTAGATTCTATATTACAATTCAGTGTACATACAAGAATGGCTTTTCTTGTCTGAATTGAATTTTTCAAAATGGTGAAACTGTAATTTTGAGTGCGAAACATCGGCTTTGTGTTGTCGGAACTGAGTGGAATATGCGAAGTAAGTTAATTCATTCTTAAATTGGTTGGTAAACTACTTACAATTTGGTTATGTATATTAACCTTTAACAAACAGTACTGGTTTAAAAATAAATTCAGATGGAAGTTTTCAATCCACTGTAAGTTCTCTGTGCTGTAAGTAAAAAGTAATTCAAGTACAGGAAAAAATTAAGGTTTTTGGGAAGTCTAGAAAATGTTCCGTTCTGGGGAAAAAATCTTAGAAATGGTTCATTCTGGGCGGAAAAATATTGTCGGAAATGGTGGGAAAAAATTTTGAGAAATGATCCGTTCTGGAGAAAAAAAAATCTGGTAAATGGTACATTCTGAGAAAAAAATCGGAGGAATGGTACATTCTGGGGTGTGATTTCGGGTATTTGTCATTCTGGGTAATTTTTTTCGGGTTTTTGGGATACAATCCTTCCAAAACCTAGACTTTTGATATTTTTTCCTCGTTTTTCTATAAATTGGTTTCATTGTTAGCAAGATCAACTGCGTCGAATTAGAGCCACGGAATTGGGTCATATTTTTTCAGAATGTTAAATTTGGAACAATATTCTCACCTCAAAAGAAGCCTTGAAAGTAGAAACGGAAACTTTTGAGCGAAATAAAATTTCAACCAAATGTGCAGTTATGCATTCTTTGAAAGAAAATTCAATTTGCGTTATTCAGATTCTTATCAAATTCTGATGTAATACTTAGCTTTTGAGCTTAAATTAGGCTTACCAGATACTTTCAGAAAAAAGCGGGACATTTCACGAAAGAAAAGCGGGATATAACCGAAAAAAGCGGGACATTTTAGAAACTTTAAAAATCTTAGTTCTTATGATCATTCCCATTGATATGTATATGTTCCTTCAGCTACAATAGTTCATAGAAAGTAATAAAAATATGGATAAATGAAAATGTTTAAAAAATTAAATTTCCATCTTTGCAAACTGCGAACACTTCAATCGGAAACGTTGTAGTTCAAAGTAATTTAAAATTCTTAATTGAAGAATGTTTATTTATTTTTAAACAGTCGTTTTTAATCATCTACCAAGTTTATATAATTTATATCGTCCATTCATTCATTCATATTCATTTGTTTGGAAATAAGTTTTTTATTTCGCTTTATAGTCCAGTTACATTTTGTCCGGCATTTGTTTCCTTAAGCTTCAAAGGATTGTGCTAGGATTATGGAGAAAAATCTTGAGCCATTATCATTTGAAGGCAACTAAAAGAATATTTACTGCAATAGAAAAATATTAACATCTCTAAAACTTGCTCAAAAAAACTTAACTGAACCTAATTGTTATGGTGATGCTAGTTAAGATAAGCTTAGATACCAGATTATGCCCGGTCATACCCGGACTTGCCCGGATATTCCGAACAAAATTTAGGAAAAGTTCGGTTCGGCCCGGTTGCCCGGATTTCGTAGAAAAAAGCCAGGATTTTGCACAGATTTATTCACTGTATTTCCAGGATTGAACAAAAAAAATTGAAATAGTGTTACTATAACTTTTTATTTTTGCATTCAAACACGATTTTTTAAGCAAGTTCAATCTAAATAAACATGAACACATTTTTGGAAGCCTAAGTTAAGATTTAAAATCTGCTGTTGTGTTTTGATGTAAAAATATATTTTCAAGTGTATTCTATTCTTTTTAATTTTTATTGAATAATTTCGTGGTTTTAACTAAATTTGATTTGATTGCCTAGAATTTAGGTTGAAAATTTTGAAATCAGATGCCCGGTTTTCTGAATGTAAAAAAAATTGCCCAGATTTGCCCAGTCCGGGTCTGGAAAATATTCGGCAACCTTCAATGCATAGAACTAAAAAAGTTGTTTTATTTTATATAAACTTTGAAAAAAATGCTGCTCATTTTGAGAAAAAAAAAAACGAAAAAATATTATATTTCAATGAATCTCTGTGTTGAACCAATAAACTTAAATTGAGTCTAAATTGAGGTTTTCCCAATGTAAGTCGGTGAAATTAAAAAAAAAAGTGTTACCTATTTAATTTCTCCAACCAATAAGAATGTCATGTTCTTATAGTAAGAACATTTCTTGTTTTTTAAATCATAAATGGGAAAAAGAAGATCAGAAAAAAGTGACAGGAGTTGAAAATGATCGAGGGAAGCGTTTTCTCAAGCACGGACCAACTATTTTGAAGTGGTAGAACCGGAGAAGGTTGAGTCTACCATGAAAGTTTTTCAAGAAAAAGCGGGACATTTTGAGAAAAAAAAGGGACGGCGGGACATTTTCTAAAAAAGCGGGAGATGTCCCGCTTCTGCGAGACGGATGACAACCCTAGCTTAAATTATTTTTAAAAGTTGGGATCTTGAATTTTCCATGCCAACAGGGATGTGCTCTCAACAAAAAAAAAAACATGTCACAGTTAAGCTTGCAATAAGAATTGATGAACAAATAATAATGACATAACAAGTCTGAGATCTGTTAATCAGTTAACCAGAAGATTCTCAATATAAAAAGTTCCATAACTTATTTTGGTTGTTTTAGCTGCCAGAAAAACCAATAAAAATTTTGGAAGCGATCCATCTAGTCTTGAACTATAAAGCGCAACAATTTGTATGGGAAAGCAAAAATTTTAAAAATCGCCAGAGATGTACTGAAAGTTTCAAGAAATATAACTTTTGATTAAAAATATTTCTTGATTCTTGCAGTACATATCATGTGAATATAGCGCAGACCTATCTTGTACCTCAGAAAAGATATTCGATGTTATACTTTTTTTAAATTTTTATTTTAATTTTAGCGTTTTGACATTTGAAGGCTTTGTAATCGTAGAATGAGAATAAAAAGTCTTAAAAAACTACTTTGCCTAGCTATGGAATTTTTTGATTTTTATAACCTTTGTGAAAACATTTGAGGAAAATATTAAAAGCTTTAGCAAGCCGAGTTTGCCAATTATGAATAGTTTTCAATGGATTCATATCTTTTCATTTGAAATGGTTATATCTTTTTTTATTAAATGCTGAGCTGCTTGTCATGTGTCATGTGAAGCTTAGTAACAATATAAACCAAAAATTGGAGACCAAAAAAGACACCGTGAGTAACATTATTAATAGCTAAAAATATATTTGGTTTAAAAAATCTGTAAAAATCAAGAAAAGAAAGACAACCTAATACCAAAAGCCAATAGCTTTGCAAAAACAATATACGCTAACTGGAGTCCATTACAGTGCAACAGAATCCGTCGAAAAATGGACGTTTAAAATACTTGAATTTGAGAAAATCTTGAATCTTAATCACAACTACTTTCAGGAACTGGTTAATTCCCAACCCAAGAAAGCGATCTGAAGTTACCTGGCATAAATCAGGACGCTCTTAAGTTGAATTTGAAGATTGTTTTTTATTGACCGAAAACAATAAAAATTCTATAGCTCCTAGAATTTTGAGTAAATTTTGGTAACATAATCTGTGACATCTATCACTGATTTTTCAAAATCTTCACAAATGTCTCTGATTTTACATATTTTTTCAAAAAATTCTTCGAAATAATATACCACTTCAAAGACTGCGAACAAAAAAAAAACAATAAATTTTAATTTCAAAATCACTATTTATATTGGACTAGCTGACCCGGTGTGCTTTGCTACACCTTCCAAAATTTATTGAAATTTCTGGTTCCTAGTTATTCAACTTTTGATTTTTGGCACAAAATTTTAAATTCAATTAAAAAATTATTTAAATGTTTCATCGAAATAAAATTGCAACTTTTTTATTTTAAATACATAATAATTTTTTTTTTTCAATACCTGTTTTAATCATTTTTATGACTCTGGATCTCTTTGCTTCATAAGTTTATAACTTATGTCAAAATATTTTGTTTATATATGGATCTTCGCTGTCCCTTTTTAATATGGAGTGGGTTGTGGGTCTCTAGCTTTCATAGAACATTTTATGAATCAAATTAACGTCAAGGGACATTTATTTCACCCATTCGTTCTCGAATTCAACTGTGAGAGTGACCCTTTTACCCATTCCTATATCTCTAATGGAAAGAAGGGGGGTCTCATAACATCAGAAAAACACTTCTTGTATACAAATACGATCCCATATCATATATGTCTTCCTTCGCTATAAATTCTCGAGCTATTCAAAAACTGGATGACCCTCTCTCTATTTTATATATGTAGGGGAGGGGAAGGCTATATGCGCATATTAAGGAAAGCACTCATTTTCTCCTATACTCCAAAAGATAGGAGTCTGAAAACTATATGCACATGAGCGGACATCTGTTTTATATACGTTAGAGCAATTTTTCTGTTAAAATCTCTTACAGTTTTTGTGAAAATAATTTTATAATAAAAGCAGTCAAAATAGCCGATTTCCGAAACTGGAGGGCTAAATGCGCATATTTATGTTTTTAGCTATATTTCATTACCACTTGCAATATTTTGATATTATTTAATTGAAAATGGTAGAAACGGATGTTAAGCATACGTCAAGGCCGAAATTTTGGTGAAATTTTTTACATCACTAGTTCCTTTGCATGAAACATAGTTAAGTATGCCATATGGCCATATTTTGTTCATATTGCATTTTTATCGGATCAGTAGGAAGTCCTTCTTTTTTCGCTGTAAGATCGTGATTTGAGCGTAGATTTCATGTTTAAATGATAGAAAGTAAAAAAATTATAAGACTAATCTATTTTTCTTGATATAGGCATTTAACCTACCTTGATATGGGCATTCAGAACCTGTCTCTTATTCCAATATCTTATCATTTACAACTTTGCCAAAAGCTTCGATTTGTTGAATTTCCGATTTCCAGATGAATAAGAAAGAAAAACCACTAAAATTTTTGTTCACAGAATCTGTATGCACAATAATTAAAGTTCATTATATTATAACAAAACTGGCAAAAATCTTGTTTGAATTTTTAAATTTTTTCGACTTTATATAATAATTTAATTTTTTTATGCCATGTGTTAAAAGCGTATTACCCTCAAACTGCACTAATTAGATATGATGAATCTCCAGCCATATCGTCAATCGGCTGTATGCGCATATTACCCAATATGCGCATATAGGAACACTTTCCCCTATACTAGCAGACCCGGTAAACTTCGTCTTACCATGTTCAATTTGGCGTCCATTTTCTATTTTTCTTAGTTTTCTTTACATTTCCCTTCTTTCCCTTTACTCGAATCGTCCCGCTCAATTCTTTCGAAATAAAACCAAAGAATTTAAACTCAACGGGTCTTTTAAAATCTTATGTAACTTGTTAAATAAATAACTGAATGTTGATAATATGTATGTTTCATTTGCTGTATTCCATTCAGTAGATTTATTTCGTTTTGTTATATTGTTTTCAATATCGGGACAATTTTTGGAGTATTTGCCGAATATTTTGCCTAACGCAGCGCTTTCAGCTCCCAATAAGCTTTGGATGGTGTATTTTTTAGAGCTGTAGAAATGAAACACATAAGAAAAGATTTTTCACTAACCATTTTCAAACAGCTTATTATTCACCATCCTCATGCTTCGAAGCAGTTTGAATTAAAATCCATATTTTCACCAAATCATTTCCAAAAAGTTTCGCCTAATACTTAAGTTATAGACTTTACACATTTCAACTTGAAGTTTTCACAACAGCACTTGTCATGGCATTAAATCTGGTGATTTTGTGTATTGCTAATTCATTTTTTTTATTCAAGCAAAAAAAGCAAATTAATTCCTTTCAACTTTAACCCAATGAATCAAAGAAACGATTGGTTTTGAAAAGAGGAAAACATATGTTTAGATATATTCACTTATTATTTTAAAGATTTTAATTCAAGCAGTTCTGATTTCTAAATTTCCTGAACATTTTTGGTGGTGATCTGCGATTTCATTTAGGATTACGTTATATTTTTAAGATTTAATAACATTTAATTGATAAGCAGATTTTTTTAAATTTTATAGATTGAAAATAAATAATTTGTTCAGGCTACGATGGTTTCATGAGTTCATTTTATTTCTTGGAAATTATCATATAAACAAAACCTTAATAAAAAATTTTGTGTCTTTTTTACTTTAAATCTCAATTTTCAAAAATGAAACACCGGTCAAATCCTAACGAATATCACCACAGTTCAACTTTCATATGCTCTGGAAAAAGTAATATTTTCAAAAAAATATATTAGTTATGTTGACAAAAAGAAATATAGAAGTATAAATTTGTCCCATTTATTGGGGCAAGTGAAAACACATAGGTCTTTTAAGATGTGTCAGTGAAAAGACTTTAAAATTAATTTAATACTTGTTGTTGTTTGTCTGTTTTATCAACTTTCATTTCTATATCCTAAGTTTTTTCTCCGGAATAAATTAATGCTGGTACTTCCATTTCACTGAATGCTGTTCAACCAAAAGACCTTGATTTTCCAAGACCTTTATAATAATTTTGAATATCAGCTTCAGATTCAACACTCGGGATATCCTTTCTGGCCATTTTGAAGATAAAATTCTTAAATTGTAGATGTTTCATAGCTAAATTGCGCGTTTTCACTTATTCCAGAAATTACAGGAATTAATATTATTTTTAACACTATCAGGTCATATTAAAAGTTCATCATAAAAATCTGCTGCCCCTGGAATATCAATCACAAAAAAACTTTTCAACAAAAAAGTGAATCTAAAGTCTCTTCTATATAGCCAAAATATGTAAAACAAAAACACACTTTTCATGTTAAGTTTGTACTTGAATTGTGTGTGAACGTGTTCACAGTTTTGGTGAATGATTTAAAAAAAAAAGTTAAGTTTATTTGATCAAAATTTTTTTTCGGGCCCAACAATTTTTAGATGAAGAAATAATGTATACATTTTTTGTAAAAGTTGAAAGTTTGCTTAATTAGTTTGATAGTTGATAGTTAGAAATTCTTCCGGAAAATACATATCCTCACTTTTTGTTAATAAAAAGTAGATTATTTTACTGATAACTTAAATTTACGTTTGCAAAAAATCAAATAGTTCATTCGGCATTTTAAAACTTCAATTCTAACTAATCTATTTCTAAAAACAGACTCTTGTTGAGAAGACGAATGGCCAAGTTGGTTAAAATCCTCTATAATTAAACAAATTAGAAGAGAATAGACTCTTGTTCAGTTAATGTGTCTAGCATTCCAGGCGTATTGGATTATACGAAATTGAATGTTAAGCTTCCCAATTTCTTATTTTCAAACGTCCTCAAAGTGTCATAACATTATTTCATATTTATCTTTACCAAGTTCATATTTTTTGGCAACAATTTACTACTTAAATTAACACGAATTAAAAATAATTTTGATATTTTAAATCGTTTATATGGTTTTGATTCGATCGATAAAATATCAATCCGTGTCACATCTAGGCGTCATTTATTACCATGTGCTGTGTACAAATAAAATAAGCAAGAAAAAAACACATCTAGGTTGCATATCGCCCCCACGTGCATAAGAAATTCGCATTCGCATTCGCATTCGCATGAACAGTCGCCTAAAACTTCGGTTGGCGCTACTCGTCAACACTCCGTTTTATGAAATTGGAGTCTTTGAACAATGCACCAACTTCTTTCTAAGATGATGTTACATTTTCTGACTTCTAATTTCAAAAGAAGCAAAGTCTTCCAATTCGTTGCCTCAGATTATTGAATCTCTTAAATTGGAAAACTTGCCACCACAGAATGTTGAAGGTGCCCTGGCCGAACCCTGCGGACTGTGTGGGGAAAGGGAAGGGTATATTAGTCGCTTCAAGTGACTAACGTTTACTTAAACGGTAGATGCAGAGATCTCTACGATCCACCCATAAACGTGGGGAGGTTTTAGAGAGGTAAGTTGGGGAAGGTAAACCCTGGGAGATGCTAGGCCAGCATTGGCCCCCACGTGCATAAGAAATATAGCAATAAAGGTACTTGGTTGAGAAATAGGCGCCTAATTTTTAAATTTTTCCAGCGATCACTGAACAGTATGCTTTGGTTACTATTATCTTGCAACGACGTTTGCTAGAGACGCCTCGCCCATGCAGACGAAAAACAAACCCCTCGAAGAAAAGAAAATCTCTAAAAATGGATGCCCGACTTATCAATTTCAAATTTTGGCAAAACAAATATTATATGTTTTATTCGATCAGCAAAATGTCAACCTGAGTCACATCTTGGCGTCATTCATAACCATGTGCTGTAGAAATGAGCTAGGAATCAAGAACAAAAAAATCACATCAAGGCTTCATATCACCACCACTTGCATTGAAAATATGCTTGGTTGAGAAATACGCGCCAAAATATTCTCACTGATCAGTATGCTATGCCATGGTTACTATCTTCTAACGACGTCTGCTCGCGACGCCTTGGAGACGAAAAACAAACCGCCCAAAGGAAAAAAAAATCTCAAAAAAAATGGAAGTCATGACTTTTATTTCATTCAAAAAACTACAAATTTTATTATTACGGACAACTGATGCGACTTTGTGTTGTTTTTATTCGATATAAACCGATTCGCATGGCTACAGAATATTCTAAAAATAATTTCATTCGAATCGTTTGGGTCATTTCGGAGGAGTAGTACTACAAACACCGTTACAAGAGAATTTTATATAATAGATAAGATATGTATATGTATATGTATGTATATAAGATAAGGAGGCCTTAAATCATCGGAGAAACATTGCCCGTACACAAATATGCTCCCATGTAAATTTGGTTCCATTTTCTCGATTAATTATCGAAATATTAAAAAAAAATGTATGAGTGACCATCTCCCCTTTTTATCGTTCCACTGAATGGGGGGATGAGTGTCAAACCACCGGAAAAACATTTCTTGTGCTTGGATACCTTCTAATGCCAAATTTGGTTTCGTTTGCTTTATTAGTTGTCAAGTTATGCTATAAAATTTGTATCAGAGCCCCTCTTCCAACCTAGCTTCTACCTGGAAGGTGGAGATCAAGATCAAACATTCCGTGTATTTAAATACACTCCTATGCTTAATTCTGTTCCATTTGCTCGATTGTATGATTGTTCCCAAGTCATATTCGGTTCCATTTGTTAGATAAGTTAGATGCAAAACAATCGTATGTGTACTCCCGTCTTCCCTAACTGTATCCCCAATTGAAGGAGAAAGAAGTCTCAAAAGAATAAATAACCAGAGGACGAATGACCAAGTTGGTTAAAATCCTCTATAAATAAAAAATATAGAATAGAATAGAATAGAATAAATAACCATTTTACGTATCCAAATGCTTTCCCATGCCAAATTTGTTTTCATTTGCTCGATTAGTTCTCCAGCTATGTGAATAAATTTAAAGGACCCCCCCTCCCCCATCTATTTCCAATCACCCTTGTGATGAAACAAATTGTATGGGGGCACCCTCCACTCTTAAGATTTTCCGACTGGAAGAACGAAGATTTATCAAACTACAATACACACATTTCTCGTATTCAAATACCTTCCCACGCCAAATTTGGTTCCATTTACTTGATTAGTTTTCTAGTTATACTGAAAATTGTAAAGGAGCTTCCTCCCCGCTTTCTTTTTCCTCAATGGAAAGAAGGAGGGGTACCAAATATTCATAGAACTATTAATCGTACCCCAACACCCTTCCAAGCCAAATTTGGTTTCATTTGCTCAAATAGTTTTCAAGTTATCCAATAAAAAAGGTATGAAAGCCCCCCCCTTCTGCCTGTATCTCCACTGGAAGGAGGGAGGGGTCTGAAATAATTATAGAACCATTTCTCGTATTCCACTACCTTTCCATGCCAAATTTGGTTCCATTAGCTTGATTAGTTCTCCAGTTCTGTACAAAATTGTAAGGTAGGCCCCCTCCCCCTTTCTATCTCCTCACTCCAAATATTTTTAGAAATATTCCTTGTACCCAAGTTCCCACCCATGCCAAGTTTGGTTTGATTTGCTTGATCAATTTTCGAGGTATGACGACTTATTACTATTAAATGAAAGACCCCCTCCCCCCTTCCAGGAATAGGGAGGGGTCCCAAACTATTATAGGAAACTTCCCCGGCCTCCAATACCCCCATCTGCCAAGTTTCACGCAAATCGGTTCAGTAGTTTTCGAGTCTATAGGGAACAGACAGACAGACAGACAGACAGACAGACAGACAGACAGACAGACAGACAGAAATTCATTTTTATATACATATATAGATGTCTAGCTGTGATTCGTGAACATGTGATCAGATTGCTTATTTCAATTTATTTTTTAACACAAATATTACAAAGACCATTTTCTTATACTTGTCTATCCAATTTCTATCAATTTTACCAAACCTCCTACCCCATTTTTGAAGAAGGCTAGAATGGGTTGATAAGGGGTCATTCTAGAATTTCTCAAACCCTGGGATCTAAAAAGCTTCGTATTGGTTCGAAACTCATCCATGAGTTTTTGCAGAATTTTTAGGTCAAGCTTAAATGAGTAAATTTGAACTTTTAGGTTTGTTTGGGAAAATTGAATATTTTGTACTGAAAAATCTACATTATTTTTGTTTCTTCTGTGGAACCGAGCCTGCTAATGGTTTTTATTATTTCTTTTTTCGTCAAAAAACATTGTTGAAGACTTCATATCTAATTAGGAAAAAAAAGTTATTAGCTGTTTAACAGGGGTATGTCTTTTGGCATTGAAAAACAATAAATAGATTTTACATCACTGCTGGGTGCATAGTGAAGTATTGCATGAAATAAATATATATAAATTGGCGTGGAAAACATTAGCTGGCTCGGTTCTACAGAAGAAACAAAAATGGTGGTGATATTTCAGAACAAAATATTCAATTTTCCCATAAAAACCTAAAAGTTCAAATTTACTCATATAAACGTTTCTTAAAAAATCTACAATAAATCAAGAATTTGTTTGGAACCAATACGAAGCTTTTAAGACCCAGGATTTGAAAAATTTAAAAATGACCCCAAATAGACTCAGTCTAATTTAATACATAATCACATATTCTTGATTTATTACGCGATTAAAATTGAAAAGTTTATATTTAAATGCAAGAATATAGAAAGCAAAATGCTTTACTGTGCTGAAATTTTTGTAACAACTAAATTAGAATATTGTTGGTCTTTTTTTCAACATTTTATTATAACCTAAAGTTTGGATACTTTTTGTATCATTCATTTTAAAAGTAGATTTCATATCAACCTTATCGGTTAGAGTTAATCTTCTGTTCAATATATTTTTAGAATTAGGACAAGAGATGAACTGTAGCTTGGAACAAAATATCACTTCTATCCAAACAAGTTTATAAAACTCTATCGGGTAATATACTACTTTTGAGTTTCTTGAGTAATATACTATTCTTGCGTTCTACAAAAAAGCATTTACACATAATATGTTTTTGGTAAAAATTTTTGAAAGGATTTCCTTTTTTTAAATATTTATAAAAATCGGCAAACAATAAGACACGCCCTGTGTGCTACTGCAGTTTTTGATTTCAAACATCGTTTTATGCTAAAGTCATGTACAATTACAACAAATTGACCCGAATGAGGAAACGCATGGTTTTTTGCCTTATAATATTTATATAACATATCTGACCGAATTGTACATGTAATCAAATTTTACATGAAATGTAAAGCTCAGGTTTTTTTTCTCTATGTGGGTATTTGCTGGCGGTTAACCATGCAAATGTATACATTTTCACCAAACGTCATGAGAACCACTTGTTAAATGATTAAATTAAAAGGGTATTTTATCGTTTTTTTCGAAAATTTAGTATCGGAGCCCTCCTTTCTTGAAACGGGAGGGACTCAAAACTTCACAGGAACAATTGTTTCCTCGAAAAACTTTATTATCATATCGAATTTTACATCAATCGGTTCAGTAGCTTCTGAGTTCTTGAAGAACACAAATATAAATTGTCTTAATTTTTCTAGTGCTTTTAGTGATTTTTACTTAATTTCAAACAATTAAACGCTTCAAACAAAAAAAAAAAACAAACTTTTCGACTTGCCTCAATTTATGCTACTATAGCCTTAAAATAAAGTTACCAGATTTCCCGGTATTAACCGAATATTTAATACAAAATTTAACAAAAGTTTAGTCCGGCCCGGTTGCCGGGATGTTATTGTAAACGCCCGAATTAATTCACTTTTTAAGCCAAAAAATCAAATTGACTTGTAAAATTTTTTTATTATTCATCCAAATGGAAATATTTTGAGCAAGTTTTATAAAAATAATCATACAATTCCGGGCTTCTGACCAAATTTTCACGGATATTGCCTGGATTTTTAGTCGACGTTTTGAAATCAAATGCTTGATGTCTTGGACGAAATTTCATGAATCATCATGTTCTACAATATTGTAGAACAACGTAGGCATGTAGGCCTCTATCTTATTACAGTTAGAAAATAGTTTTCATATCTTTTCAATTCGTTAAATTGTTAAGTTGGGTATTTGAATAAATAGAATCACTGTTTCTCTGTCCAGAACTGCGATCATCATTTTGCTGAAGAATAGGCCGTCCTTTGAGGGCTAGTTGAGCTCACATTAAACGTTACTATTCTGATACAGTAGAACACCGGTTATCCGAGCTCCGGTAATCCGAGCTTCCGCGTTATTCGAGCCACCATTTTTATACGAAATCCATTTTATGTTGTGTTTCGTATCCGCGATATATTGTTATGCTATTTAATCAACGTTATGCTATTTAATCGACGAGTTTAAAGTCTACACTTACTTTGCGAATAACGTCGATTAAAAAGCATACCGTCAAACGGGGCATCATGCAACAGCGGGGTTCGATGCAACATTTATATAATACTACATTGAATCAATTTTTAATTTAATGTATTGTAATAAAGTTATCTTTTAATGATAACAAAATGATGATGACATAATTTCTCGCATCTGAAGCTAGTTGTCTTAAGTTTTTTATTTTTATGTAAAATTTGAAAAATCGAGCAATAAATGTACAAATTTTAACATTTTTTGATGCCGAAAAAAACTTTACCCAGTATGACGGATCGGCTTGATAAAATTACCTACAAACTTTTTACAGGTTTCCTCATGTTATACCAACATTGTTGGTGTAAAAATATTTTTCGAACAATCACCCATTTTTTTTAAATGAATATTTTTAAAACTCAGTTAGGTGTCTGGGGTTAAATGCAACAAAATGCAAATCAAAGAAATACCTTGTAAATCTCGTTTCCATGTGTTGGAATATGAATGTTTTGCATCACGCGTTTGTAAACATTTAAATTTCATTCATCCAAACATTTATTTTTATGTTTTCAGCTTGTAGATTTTTTCGTAGTATTATTTAACCCCTAAATGTATGCAGCATCCTTATTTTCAGAAAAAATGTGAAAATTTGTTTTTACAGACCCAAAAACTACTGCAATTGGTGTTGTCATGCGTAATGGTCTTTAAGGCATCGCAAATATATCAAAAACTATGAATTTTCGTACGTGTTCATAAGATTTTTCATTAAAAACAAAGTTTGTTGCAAGTTACCCCATTTTCTAAGGAGTGTGAAAATCGCATGTTTTTAGAAGATTAAAATTAACTGAAGAAACCAATAATTTTTTTAACTACGCCAATTTGATGCCCCAGCATCCTTAAAACTTTTGATGCATAAAGGATACGGTTAACTGTGAACATAAGTTTTTTAGAAGCCATTGAAGTTGAAAATTGTTGCATGTTGCCCCAGTTGACGGTAACAAAATTCCTGAATTTATCGAGCTTTTCGCCTAGATGATATGAATCCTATGTCAAAAGGATAGAGTATTCTAAAAAAATTGTGTAATCCGAGGATAAGCGGGATTGTACTGTATTTTGAATTCAACCACCTTTATCATGTTTGTCGAGATTGACCATGATAAGGGAGAGATTTTTTTCATTTCCTAATCAATCTTCAAAGTTTTTGACGGTCGCCAGGAAATCGTTTACAAATATGAAAGTCTCCTTTTTTCAATAATCTTCAAATCAATAAGTGTAGTGGATGAAAAATAATATTATGGAATAAAACTCACCCTTCTCGTCCTGGGAGACGTTCTCGTGCGATCCTGCCGCCTTCCGGCTTCCGCCGCCGCCGCCGCCAATGGTGGGACTGTGCGATGAGCTGCTGGTCGAATGATGATGCTGATGGCCCTCGGAGCTGGATGCATCGGAAGCATCCCCGTCGGCTCCGGCAGCCGAAGCAGCATTCTTATCCGGAACGAGCAGCTGCTGCCCCGAGTAAATGAACGACGAGGCCAACCGATTAAGCTGTGTCAACTCGGACGGGGTCGTATCGAAACGAGCTGCCACCGAAGTTAGGGTGTCCCGATCGCCTACGGTATAGGATATGGTCGGTATCGTCGGCATCGATCGTTTCTTCTCGCCATCTGGAATGGGAGGAAAAAAGGGAAAACCGGACGTTAAGAGCAAATAATCTTCGGCATAGCTATAACTAATTAATGACGTTTAAACAACCCACACTGCTCGTGATACTCGAAAAGGCGATAGTCCGTGGACTCATCCGATAGGGCACTATTTACGTTTGCAGATGCTTTCTTATCAACAAAATAAATCATGTAATCAGCCTTAAGTAATGGTAGCAACCTACGGTTGCATAAAATTATGATCTCATAGTTTTCACCCGGAAGCGCACTAACCACTTTCGAAGGATTTTCACATTCAAAATCCATCATTGTAACTGTCTTTTGGTCCTTACTTTTCTCTACTAAAAACACTTAACATCACAAGAACGATCTAATCGATCTGAGTCTCCGGAAAGAAGTCCGGCCTCCCGGTTGCTTGTTGAGAAAAACGAAAGTATAAATCGTGCAAAGGCGGAACGTCGAATGTTGTTTGGGTTTCGATTACGCTGCCTCAGACTAATTCCAGGCGGGCGCGCGGGATGGTTTGTGGACATTATTACTGTTGAATCAGCATTACTAGTAAGTTGCACTTCAGCCAAATGGCGGGGCACTCATGGGCGTAGCTAGGGGATAGAACATTTACCTATTTACTTAAATATTAACTATCTTTGAACATCAAGTGATAATGTTCAAATAGTTCAAGCATTTTATTAGATAGTTGGCACTTGGAAACCCTGATAAAGTGTTCCTAGAAAACCCTGCAGAGAGTGCCATTTATCATTCATTGAGTGAGATATATGTGGAAATAAAACTTTCATTTATAAGCTGTTCGTAACACATATCTTACACTCGTATTTTTTTTTAAATTGTATTTTAAATTGTTTTCCTGTAAATAAACAGGGTAAAACATTTGCATTGGCAAAATTGTCAAAATACAAATTCAACCTGAATTTTTATGAAAATACTCATCTAAAAATACTAAACATAGCCTTAGCTTTTCTAAGAAAAAGCAGTATGAAAAAAAAATGTTTACTAATTTCTAACAAGTTAAGGAAGAGTAGTTGGGAACATCAGCTATTAAGTATGGGAGAGTGGAGAATCATGGGCCACTTTTTTTCGTTATTCTTTAACTTCTGTATTATAAAAGATAAAAAGAAAATATAAAATGTTATGGTGTTCTATATTTTCAAGGTATCATAAGGTATATTTTTTTTAAATTTTTGATAAGTTATTTTCCCCAAATTCAGACTGTTTGAAAAAAGCAATATTTCTTGGATTTTGAAAAATGGTGGAAAATCGTGGGCCACCAAATCCAAATTGACCAAATAACATGCAAAGTTTATGAGTTGATTCAAAACTGTAATTTCCTAATTCATTTCGTTATTTTAAAGCAATTTCAGATGATGAAATAAAAAAGAGAGCTGTGTATGATCGCATAGATTCCAAAACCTGGCTCGCGAACGTTTTGGCAAAATTTCTTATATAGGGTGGACAAAATATTTTTAATAACTCTTCATTTGGCATAAGAAAACTTTACTGATAGGAAAAACGTATTTTAAGTTCTGAATGTGTATAAAATCATGAAAATATAGGTGGTTCAAGATGGGTGGCCCACGATTCCCCACAAGCTATGATTTGCAAATTGGTTGCGTTTGTGTGACTTATTGATGTTTCCTCAAAAATTCCTTTTCCATGTGAAAGATCATGACAAAACTAAGATCATCATTATATTTTTGTTATGCATTTCAGGTTTCCCATCGATGAAATTAGCGGGGAAATTAGTTTTTTCAATTATGTAAGTAAATTTTAGCTTGATAAATAAAAGAAGCATATGATGCGTATTTCAGTCAACAACATATAGGAATATATGCTCACGCAAAGTGACGACGATGACAGTTGGTTTGAGATGTTTATCTCAACACACATCTGAGAGATTAAAAGTGGCCCACGTTTCCCCATGGCGCACGATACCCCACTCTCCCCTACCCCTAAACTTCTGGATTAAATCTCTTCTTATAAGAGAACCATTATTGTGATTATTATTGCAGCGTTTCTGTTCAGACTCTTTTTTAACAGTCTGTTTGAGCAGACCACTTTCGGATGGGAAGAGATAAATGCGTCCTAACTGGGGGACGATTCACAAGAAAAGAGAGATTTTATTTATTCTACATTTAAAATTACAACTTTTCCCGCTTTTTCATACATGATTTAACAATAGAGCAAACTGACATCATTATAGCGGTGCTCAGATGGACACTATACTTAAAGGCGCATTCCAGCAATATCAGGGTGACCAATACATTTCAGTTCGAACACAGTCCATCTATATTTTGATTGTAGGAACCGCTTTACAGAAATTGTACAACATAGACATTTGCCGCTTTAAAAGCTGTGAAAAGTGTATTTTCTCAAGCCAGTGGGAATCTTCTTTTGCAATTCAGTAGTAAGATCATTTCAATTGAAATGAAGCACATTTTCTAGAAGAAATATTTATGCATCTTCACTTACAATAATAATTAACTCTGAACTCATCTCTGGAACATTCAATTTAAATCACAGGCTCAAAATTGCAATACACTTGTTCCGATTGTTTTAGTTCAAAAACCGTGGAAACAGATATAAACTTTGAATTTTAATGAAGAACATCTCAAATTATACTTATAACGAAGTTTTTTTTTCGTCTAATCTGGATATAAATCTGAGGCTCATTGTTTTCAAAACAAAATTCTTATTCTTGATTTTCATCCAACATGTAATCCAGAATTTTAACTTCGAGTCAAACAAATACCGTCTATAACGGTGTAAAAGGAACGCACCGGTGTATAAGAAGCATTTACGTATTTAAGTCAACTTTTTTTTAAAGTTAAATTGAAATTTTAATCTCGAATTAAAAAAGATTTACGATCCTCTGAGTTCTTATTTCAGATGTAGAAAAATAACATTTTTATTTAGAAGAATAAAATGGTATGAATAACTCGTATTCCGATTTCAGAAGAAGAATTTAATTTGGGATCACGACGTTGAAATGCGTTTTCTGACCTTTAGAAGCGTTTTTTTCGGATTTTCTTAGTCTAATTTGGGATCACAATGTTGAAATTCGTTTTCTGGCCTTTAGAAGCGTTTTTTCGGGATTCTGAGCCTAATTTTCGATCACAACTTTAAAATACGATTTCTGGCTTTTGAAGCGTTTTTTCGGGATTCTGAGCTTAATTTGGAATCACAACTTTGAAATGCGTTTTCTGGCCTTTAGAAGCGTTTTTTAGGGATTCTGAGCTTAACTTTAAAAAGTGTTTTCTGGCCTTTAGACGCGTTTTTTTTCGGGATTCTAAGCGTTGTTTGGGATAACAATTTTAAAATGCGTTTTCTGACGTTAAGAAGCGTTTTTTTGGGGGTTCTGAACCCAGTTTCGCAACTTTAAAATGCGTTTTCTGACCATTAGAAGGTTTTTTTTTTCGGGATTTTAAGCTTAGGTTTCAGATCACAACTTTTAAATGCGTTTTCTGGCGTTTAGAAGCGTTTTCCGACGTTTAGAAGTGTTTTGTCGGTATTCTTATTCTAATTTGGGATCACAACTTTCAAATTCATTTTCTGCCCTTCAGAAGCGTTTTTTTGGGATTCTGACCATAATTTGGGATCACAACTTTAAAATGCTGGCCATTTTTTGGGGATTCTTAGCTTAATTCGGGATTACAACAATAAAATGCGTTTTCTGGCCTTTAGAAGCGTTTTTTCGGGTTTCTGAGCCTAATTTGGGATCACAACTTAAAAATGCGTTTTCTGGCCTTTTATGCGCTTTTCGGGATTCTGAGCTTAATCTGGGATCACATCTTTTAAATGCGTTTTTTTGCCTTTAGAAGCGTATTTTCGGGATTCTGAGCATAAGATCACAACTTTAATATGCGTTTTCTGATCTTTAGAAGCGTTGTTTCGGGATTCTAAGCAGAATTTGGGATCACAGCTTCAAAATGTGTTTTCAGGCCTTTGAAGCGTTTATTCGGGTTTCTGAGCTGAATTTGGGATTACAACTTAAAAATGCGTTTTTTGAACTTTAGAAGCGTTTTTTCGGGATTCTAAGCCTAGATTAAAATCACAACTTTGAAATGCGTTTCCTCACCTTAAGAAGCGGTTTTCGGATTTCTGACCATAATTCGGGATCAAAACTTTGAAATGCATTTTCTGGCGTTTGAAGCGTTTTTTCGGAATTCTGAGCTTGATTTGTGATCACAACTTTAAAAATCGTTTTCTGGCCTTTATAAGCTTTTTTTTTCGGGTATCTGACCATAATTTCGGATCACAACTTTCAAAAGCCTTTTCTGGCCTTTGAAGCGTTTTTTTCGGGATTCTGGGCTAAATTTGGAATATTTGTCGGGTTTCTTAGTCTAATTTGGGATCACAATGTGGAAATGCGTTTTCTGACCTTAAGAAGCGTTTTTTGGGGGTTCTGAGTTGAATTTGGGATCATATCTTTTAAATGTGTTTTCTCGCCTTTAGAAGCATTTTTTCGGGATTCTGAGCTGGATCACAACTTTAAAATGCGTTTTCTGGCCTTTAGACGCGATTTTTGGGGGCTTTAAAACGCGTTTTCTAGCCTTAAGAATTGTTTTTCCAGAATTCTAAGCCTAATTTAGGATCAAAACTTTAAAATGCATTTTCTGGCCATTAGAAGCGTTTTTTCGGGATTTTTAGCTTAATTTGGGATCACCACTTAAAAATTGCGTTTCCTGGCCTTTAAAAGCGTTTTTACGTGATTCTGACCTTAATTTGGGATCAAAACATTAGAATGCGTTTTATGGCATTTAGAAGCATTTTTTTCGGATTTCTGAGCTCAATTTGGGATTACAACTTTGAAATGCGTTTTTTGACCTTTAGAAGCGCTTTTTCGGGATTTTGAGCTTAATTTGGGATCACAACTTTAAAATGAGTTTTTTTGCCATTTGAAGCGTTTTTTTTCGGGATTCTGAGCATAATTTGGGATCACAACATTGAAATGCTTTTTCTGGCCTTAAGAAGCGTTTTTTCTGGATTCTGAGCCTAATTTGGGATCACAACCAGAACTTTGAAATGAGTTTCTGACCTTAAGAAGCGTTTTTTTGGGGTTCAACTTTAAAATGCGTTTTTTAGCCTTTAGAAAACTTTGAAAACTTTGAAATGCGTTTTCTGACCTTCAGAAGCTTTTATAGGGGATTTCGAGTTGAATTTGGGATCATTACTTTTAAATGTGTTCTCTCGCCTTTAGAAGTGTTTTTTCGGGATTCTGAGCTGAATTTGGGATCACAACTTTAAAATGCATTTTATGGCCTTTAGAAGCGTTTTTTTTGGGTTTTTTTACCATAATTTGGGATCACAACTTTAAAATGCGTTTTCTGGCCTTTGAAAGCGTTTTTTTTTCGGGATTCTGAGCCTAATTTGGGATCACAACTTTAAAATGTATTTTCTCACCTTTAGAAGCATTTTTCGGGATTCTAAGCTTAATTTGGGATCACAACTTTGAAATGCGATTTCTGACTTTTAAAAGCGTGTTTTTTATGGGATTCTGAGCTGAATTTGGGATCACAACTTTAAAATGCGTTTTCTGGCCTTTAGAAGTGTTTTTTTCGGGTTTCTGAGCTTATTTTTGGGATCACAACTTTAAAATGAGTTTTCTGAGTTTTCTGAGTTTTCTGAGAACTTAACACTTAAGTTTTTTCAACTTCAATTAAATTTCTTTAATTTAGGAGTAACATTTATTTAGCTTTAAACAAATCTTATTTCTCTTGGAAAAACTCTGATTTTCAAAATTATAGTTTTGAGGTAGCGTTGAAAATCTATATAGTTTTGGACTGGATCTTTCCATAACAAAATAATTATTTTCAATGTCATTTCGGAAAAAAAATGAAGATCGTATTTATCAAATTCAGACATCTTGGTATAAAACTTAGTTCATCCAAATATGGGACAGTTATGAATTCGTGTATCTTAAAAACAATTCATTTGATCAAAAAACTTAATGGGAAGAAAATCAAAGTAATCTTATGAAAATTCATGAACAATAATTTAAATAGAAGAGCCTTTTAAAAGAGCTGGGACAATTTGGTGGACGGATTTAGGTGCTTCGCAATTAATTGAAAATGGTTTTTTTTGTACCACCGAAATATGTTTCCTCGGGGATGTCAGCTTAACTGACCAAACATGACAGGATCATCATAAAAATCAAATGAACTTAAAATAGGATAATTGAGACCGTAGAATGCGAAATCAAATAAACAAACGAGAATACTCTTTTTAGGCTTTTGAAGTTAGCAAAAACATGACTCTGGCTATTCCATCACAGAAGATGATTCATACCAATTATGATACATACTTCTTACAAAACTACGGCAAATAAAAATTCGTTAGATGAAAATACGTTTGATGAAGGAAATGAAGTTAATCTTATGATAATCCATGGAAAAAAAATGAAAAAAAATATTTTCGTTTTTTGTAATTTCTTCTTTATTCTCGGTACATCCCATCGGCTGGCGCACACTTTTTTCAGCCATGACGTTGATCAGTTTTTCAAACTTATTCTTTATCTAATCTGTATTTTAGGTGGCTACATCCTCCTTCGTCAATTTTTGCTACTTTTCAGTCCAATACTTCTCTTTTTACAGAAACTGAGGGCAATTTAGCTGATACAGCTGTTCTGAAATTGATAAAATTTAATTAATTTTGAGCCCTTTTAAAGCGTTTTAGTGAAATTTCTGCTGGCAAAGTCTGACAATAACGAAGTAAAACCATCATGAGATTGAATTTAAAGTACAATTTGTTAGAAATAGGGTTTTTCATAAATCATAAGCAGCTTACGAGCTCTAGAACTAGCAAAAAATTGTTGTTTGAGGTTAGGTTTGAATGACTGATATGAGACTTGACTTCCCTGATGAATCTTGTGTTTGTATAATTTTCCACCACTTACACACAGTAATTGATTGAATAATCAACGGTTTTCTCAACTTTCAATTTAATAATGACAGATTTTGAAGGAAACTGCAAAATATTTATTTTTCTTTTTCTCTTGCATCGTAAATAGGTCGAAAACCACCGCCGAAAACCATTTTAAATATTGACAAAAATAGGTCTGATAGAACTTTTCACAGGCAGCAAAATGTTGTCAAAACTTTGAATGAGCTATTACTAGTAAACGAGCTATTAGCAAATGATAGTGAATGAATTTTTCACAGCTCTAGCCATTTTTTTTTTGCAAAAACAACAGTTTTATGCACAATTTTTTCAATCTCCTTCCCGAGTATCTGTAATATTTCGGAAACACGTAAATATTAATTAAACCAAAATCAAGTGTTCCATTTCCAAATGAACAAAGCTTTAGGATGAATAAAAACATTATAAATCATACGTGCTCCAGGTCTGAATTGCTCATTGGCTTACCAGAAGGTCACATGCCAAATTGTATTTAATAAAGCTTGAGTTTACATCGTGGAGGAAAAATGAAAATATTGCTGCATTTGGCGATTAACATAATCATAGTTAACATTTGATTATGGTATATGTTGCATGTAATGGAATTAAGGAGAGGTCGACTGGATAATTTGATGCGCTTGATATTCGGCAGTTCAGTCAAAAAAAATTCGAAAACGTTTTTTTCGATTATTCCGACGTTTCGATGCTGTTTAGCATCATCTTCAGGGAATTCTAAGATATTATGTATGTGATCTTAAATCTTAAATATTAACATACATACATATTTGATATTCTTACTCAAAATTGGTTTACTGTATAGAAGGAGCTGCTTTCAGATCTTGTACAACATCTTTTGGGCTAGATTTGGGCGTAATATACGATTGTACGAATATAATACTGAACTAGAATGAAATAAATATACCAAAAAATTACAATTGGTTGAAAGTTTGTTGTCTGAAAATTGGTAAACAATTGGTTATAGGTAGTTTTTACAATTTTTTTTTCATTCAATTGCAAATCGCTCAATATGGAATATGGAATGATAACGTGATTACCGATCGGACGATGTAAAAGTTGCCAACCAATCCTTTAAAAAAAAGTTTTTTCTATCGAAATCCAATAATGTTTGTGCAAATTTTCTGATTACTCTATATAAACTTATAACTTTCAGGATTAAATTGAAAATTATTGAAAACTAAGATGCGTGCTTACATTTTTTTCAATAAAAATTCTTCTGGGAAATCGACCGTATTGAAGATAACAGATTTCTGGCATTCTTGTCCGACCACACACGTTTGTTTTCACTAACAATACCACTTAACATTTAATTTCATATCGAAAACGTAGATTCAAACAGTTTAGAATTTTACACGATGTCAAAAAGTTTTCACGTCTTCCCAAACCAACGCCTGCTTCACTTCCTGAATGTATTTTGTTTTGTTCAAGATATATGAACAATAATTTAAAAAAAAAAATTTTATTTAAGACAAAAAAATATTTCAAATCGATGGAAAGAGAGATTTTTCAATAATCGTTCCCTATGTCTTCTTCATCCCAAACCAAATGGATAGGTAAGGGTATTGAGAAATCATGGTTTATTTTTTAATCAAATATTAGTAAGCTCAATCGAAAACACCACAGTTCTTCATATCGTTTTTTTTTGTTTAAAAACTGAATAAAAAAAATAACGTTGATCACATACAAACCTCATATTTTGTCTGATCTTTTATTTTGAATAAAAAGTTGCTGAAAATTGTCAATCAAATTTGATATTTCATTTTGCACACTAAATGTACGCCATCAAATAAGTTTTATAATTATAAGCAGTTTAAAAGAGGTGAATAAACGCCAATTTAAATAGAAGAAGTAAGGTACACCGGAGCAAGTGCAAACGGATTTCACCATAGTTAAACTTTCACATATCATAGAAAAATATGTATATATTCAAAAATTATCAATTATCGTTCGTTGCATCACGAAAATAGTTCTCAACAAATTCCCTTTGAAAGTGAAAAATTAAAAAATGTTGGTAAAAAGCAACGGTACGTTTGTGAAAAAATTTCTAAATTTGCACTTGCCCTGTTTGTGGGGTGTATCGGTCCTAAAATGAATTTAATACATGTTTCGGTATGTTTTATCTACTTTTATTATTAATCGCAGCGCACTAAATTGGACTGCGCACTCATGACTGCGATATTTGTGCGAACTCGTACATTCGTGATTCGTGCGACCTGTCAAATCAGTGTAAAATCTGTCGGAGTTCTACATGTTAGCCGCTTTTCAGTCAACCTTTGTTCGGATAACTGCGACTGCAAAACATTGCACGAAATCCAATTTTCAATGAAAGAGATAATAATATATTTGCTGTTTTCCTTCAATATTAATTACTTTTTGGGACTCCATTTTTACTGACTGTTGTTTTAGCAAAAGACCTTCATTTACCAAGGCATTACGTAATTTTGAAAATCCACTTCAGATACAACACCTCTTCTGACCGTTCTGATATCATTCTGAACCATTTTGGTGATGAATTTTCTGAATGGCCGATGATACATGGCTTAAAGGTGCGTTTGCACTTACCCCGCAGTGTGGGTTGACAAGACTAAATATTATTTTCACAACTTTCAGGGTGTACTGAAAATTTATCTTAAATTTTCTGCTTTCACTTGAATATCAGTCCCAAACATTCAGCTTTCAACGAAAAATCGGATTCGAATGCCCATTTTTGTAGTCAAAATTTGCAAAACAAAAACACACTGTTCATATCTAATACGTTTGAATTCGTGTGTAATCAAACAGAGCAGTTTTTTTAGTGAATAATTTAAAGAAAGCTTAGTTTATCTATGTCAGCTTGTTTGTTCAGGCCTAAACAACAATTTCTAGAAGAAGAAATATTTATTAATTTTTTAGTAACAGAGAAAAGTTGATCGTTTGCACTTGCTCCGTAGAATTCGTAAATCCGTAATATTGCTCCGTAAAATAAATCTTCAAACATATAATGAATCGATTACAGAATAATAAATACTTTAATATAAGAAAACTGATGGAAAAGCAGCCCAACATTTCACCAACAGGATTTCAACAGAGTACCTACTATTATAAAGCTTGAAGCTTGTATGCTTAAATCAATCCGTCATACTAGTTATTTATTATACATCATAAAATATTCTTGGACATTTGGTGTGCAATTTTTTTAAAATATTTTTTTTTAAATTCGATTAAAAAGTAGGAACTATGCCAACAACATAATTTAGTTATTGTTATAGCTAATGGCTCATTTATTCCTAAATAAACTAAATAAACAATGATATTACAATGATAAGTGTTGCATCTTACAATACTATGCAATGATTTCATTTGACACTACTTTTAATAAGGGAAAAATAAGAAATTTTATAATCTCTGATTAGAAAACTTGAATGTATTCATTGAAACTATAATTCAAAATAAAAATATAGAATAATTATACTATAGATTTTGGCCTATTCAAAAAAATTAGAGAGTTGGTGGTTGACGTGGTCTACAAAGGTTGAATGAAATGTCTTGTTTTTTGACGTTTATTTTTGACGTTTGAGATTATTCCGATACTTTACACAACAATTCGCAATGAAGAATCCCAATCCAGAAACGGAATAACCTGAATTGGTTTAATCCAAATAAAGATTTAGATTTTAAAAACATAACTAAATAATTGACGAGCACTTCCCAAGAAACACAGATTCAGCCGACTACGATTAGGAAGTTTTATTACGGTTTTAATATGCAGCTTTTTTTTTGCAGCTCGTTTAAAAACGGTTTCATTATAGTCATGAAAAATGCTTATATTCTTGTTTCGGCCATTTTTTTTTCAGATAGTTTTTAATGCGCTAATAAAGCTTCCACTAAAGATACCATTTTAGATGTTTTGAAAGAGTTATGAATGCTCTGTTAAAACTTTAATAAAACACAAACTTAGAAGTTTGTTCCAATCTTTCTTTTGCATGTTTTATAATAGCACTCAGGGTGCCTGATTATTAAACCACCATAAAACTTAGTGACAGTTCTCCATCAAGACGTCAAAAAAGAACACGCTCAGATTACATTGCACTTATTTGAATTGGAAATCCCATTTTTTTTACATTTTTGATAAGTTATGTGTGTGGGTTTTGAGTTTTAAAAAATATATACATAAATGTTTGGAAAATTTCAAAGCACGTCAATCAGAAACGTCAAATTTTAGCTTTCTTATATGGCTTCTAAAATTTTTATAAAACCAATTAGCCATTTATCTGACCATAAAAAAAGCAATTCAGCATTAAATTGTCTAAAGCCATGTTGTTTGCAACATCGAAGGGCACAAAATGCCGCCATGTTGATGGATTCACATGATTTGAGGATACTATTTCATTTGACTGACTGACGACTGACAGTCGATAACCCACTGAAGATGCTTGCAAGTAGCTAGTGAACTAGTAGTATTTGAGTCTTTCAAATACTGTGGCTGAATTCGAAGGAACCATCGACTACTTTGAAATCATATTTTCATTCAGCTAAAAGGTTCTTCAAACCTTTTCTTTGATTATAAAAATCCAATCTAATTTTCAGGTCCAGAAAACTAAATGTAAACTCGATTTTTCTTCTTCTTCAGTATGAAGAGGAAAATTTAAAGTTCTACTGAATTCGAAGTGAAAATTCGAAGCTTGAATTCAAAGTTCTGAGTTTTTAATGACACGACTAGAAATAATATCGATGTTTCGAAATGTTTTGTTTTTAACAATCTTAATCAATTCAATCTACCAATTGTTTTTGTGGTTTCAGCCTTACCTTTTGACAACCGATCGATGCTCTCGAATCTGCCCTCCACTTTGGACCGGAGCGAGTCCAGATCGAATGGTGCCGCCAGTCCATGATCGACACTGCGCGATTTACTCCTGCAATAGAAAGAGAAGCGAGAAAAAATTCGATTAATTTAGAACTAAACCCATAGACAATGAATGAAGAACGATTCTTGTTGCTAAGGAAGGAGCGGCACAGGGCAGCTAAAACATCGCTTAACATTTTTATTGCTCTGCGGGGTGTCGGAATTATCTCACGTTTTTCGGTACGACACGGACAGCAAATAAAACAGGCACGTTAAAATAATAATATTGAGATAAAACGGAAATAATAGGCAACAATAATATGGATGGCGCGAAAACATAAAAAAACACAATCCTCTAGCTAGGCCTAGTCTTAGGTCTGGGTGAGCTGTACGGGCTATACGATTTGCTACGCATGCAAAAGACCTGCCCCGGCGATAATAAGATGGAATTGTAAAATGACCCATAAAATTGTTTTTACCTTCTTGAAAGATGGAAGGAGGAGGAAAAAAAGAGGAGATCTGTTTGGTTACCTTCTCGAGTGAGAAGTCACTCGAAGACTGCTGTTTGTCGTTGTTCATCAGAACAGCTGATCTGGGTGGTTTTTCGTTCAGCAAAAAGCAACTTACCTTAG